>NC_051090.1:12548341-12636307 GCF_901709675.1 Syngnathus acus | reverse complement strand
GACCCTGAATGGCCCGCGGACCGGCTGGCGGGACGTCCGTGGATGCCTATCCGCCCTCCGAGCACTCCCGCCGGGCCGTGGGTTAGAGACCGCGCCCGGTCATGTATGGGACCCTGAATGGCCCGCGGACCGGCTGGCGGGACCTCCGTGAATGCCTATCCGCCCTCCGAGCACTCCTGCCGGGCGTGGGTTAGAGACCGCGCCCGGTCAGTTATGGGACCCTAAATAGGCCCGCGGACCGGCTGGCGGGACCTCCGTGAATGCCTATCCGCCCTCCGAGCACTCCTGCCGGGCCTGAGTTTGAGACCGCGCCCGGTCAGTTATGGGACCCTAAATAGCCCGCGGACCGGCTGGCGGGACTTCCGTGAATGCCTATCCGCCCTCCGAGCACTCCTGCCGGGCCTGAGTTTGAGACCGCGCACGGTCAGTTATGGGACCCTAAATAGCCCGCGGACCGGCTGGCGGGACCTCCGTGAATGCCTATCCGCCCTCCGAGCACTCCTGCCGGGCGTGGGTTTGAGACCGCGCCCGGTCAGTTATGGGACCCTAAATAGCCCGCGGACCGGCTGGCGGTACCTCCGTGAAAGCCTATCCGCCCTCCGAGCACTCCTGCCGGGCGTGAGTTAGAGACCGCGCACGGTCACTTATGGGACCCTAAATGGCCCGCGGACCTGCTGGCGGGGCTTCCGTGAAAGCCTATCCGCCTTCCGAGCGCTCTTGCCGGGCGTGAGTTAGCGTCCGCGCCCGGTCGCCTCACGTCACTGTGGTTAAGTTGGCATAGTAAAAAGCGCTCTTGGGTGCTTCAGAGTGCCGGGTTTATCACTGCGCATGCAGAAATGACCACCTGCAACGTTTGGTTTATGTTTTATAAGCATTTTTGTTTTATTGCTTAAATCGCATTTTCTCGACGAGCTGAGCACGTTTTCTGGATGGTGCCTCTCCCGTCACTCTGGTTAGGTTGGCATAGTAAAAAGCGCTCTTGGGGGCTTCAGAGTGCCCAGTTTATCACTGCGCATGCAGAAATGACCACCTGCAACGTTTGGTTTATGTTTTATAAGCATTTTTAGTTTTATTGCTTAAATCGCATTTTCTCGACGAGCTGAGCACGTTTTCTGGATGGTGCCTCTCCCGTCACTCTGGTTAGGTTGGCAAAGTAAAAAGCGCTCTTGGGTGCTTCAGAGTGCCGAGTTTATCACTGCACATAAAGAAATGACCACCTGCAACGTTTGGTTTATGTTTTATGAGCATTTTTAATTGTATTGCTTAGAGCGCATTTTCTCGACGAGCTGAGCACTATTTCTAGTAAAAAGCGCTCTTGGGTGCTTCAGAGTGCCGGGTTTATCACTGCGCATGCAGAAATGACCACCTGCAACGTTTGGTTTATGTTTTATAAGCATTTTTTGTTTTATTGCTTAAATCGCATTTTCTCGACGAGCTGAGCACGTTTTCTGGATGGTGCCTCTCCCGTCACTCTGGTTAGGTTGGCATAGTAAAAAGCGCTCTTGGGGGCTTCAGAGTGCCCAGTTTATCACTGCGCATGCAGAAATGACCACCTGCAACGTTTGGTTTATGTTTTATAAGCATTTTTAGTTTTATTGCTTAAATCGCATTTTCTCGACGAGCTGAGCACGTTTTCTGGATGGTGCCTCTCCCGTCACTCTGGTTAGGTTGGCAAAGTAAAAAGCGCTCTTGGGTGCTTCAGAGTGCCGAGTTTATCACTGCACATAAAGAAATGACCACCTGCAACGTTTGGTTTATGTTTTATGAGCATTTTTAATTGTATTGCTTAGAGCGCATTTTCTCGACGAGCTGAGCACTATTTCTAGTAAAAAGCGCTCTTGGGTGCTTCAGAGTGCCGGGTTTATCACTGCGCATGCAGAAATGACCACCTGCAACGTTTGGTTTATGTTTTATAAGCATTTTTTGTTTTATTGCTTAAATCGCATTTTCTCGACGAGCTGAGCACGTTTTCTGGATGGTGCCTCTCCCGTCACTCTGGTTAGGTTGGCATAGTAAAAAGCGCTCTTGGGGGCTTCAGAGTGCCCAGTTTATCACTGCGCATGCAGAAATGACCACCTGCAACGTTTGGTTTATGTTTTATAAGCATTTTTAGTTTTATTGCTTAAATCGCATTTTCTCGACGAGCTGAGCACGTTTTCTGGATGGTGCCTCTCCCGTCACTCTGGTTAGGTTGGCAAAGTAAAAAGCGCTCTTGGGTGCTTCAGAGTGCCGAGTTTATCACTGCACATAAAGAAATGACCACCTGCAACGTTTGGTTTATGTTTTATGAGCATTTTTAATTGTATTGCTTAGAGCGCATTTTCTCGACGAGCTGAGCACTATTTCTAGTAAAAAGCGCTCTTGGGTGCTTCAGAGTGCCGGGTTTATCACTGCGCATGCAGAAATGACCACCTGCAACGTTTGGTTTATGTTTTATAAGCATTTTTTGTTTTATTGCTTAAATCGCATTTTCTCGACGAGCTGAGCACGTTTTCTGGATGGTGCCTCTCCCGTCACTCTGGTTAGGTTGGCATAGTAAAAAGCGCTCTTGGGGGCTTCAGAGTGCCCAGTTTATCACTGCGCATGCAGAAATGACCACCTGCAACGTTTGGTTTATGTTTTATAAGCATTTTTAGTTTTATTGCTTAAATCGCATTTTCTCGACGAGCTGAGCACGTTTTCTGGATGGTGCCTCTCCCGTCACTCTGGTTAGGTTGGCAAAGTAAAAAGCGCTCTTGGGTGCTTCAGAGTGCCGAGTTTATCACTGCACATAAAGAAATGACCACCTGCAACGTTTGGTTTATGTTTTATGAGCATTTTTAATTGTATTGCTTAGAGCGCATTTTCTCGACGAGCTGAGCACTATTTCTAGTAAAAAGCGCTCTTGGGTGCTTCAGAGTGCCGGGTTTATCACTGCGCATGCAGAAATGACCACCTGCAACGTTTGGTTTATGTTTTATAAGCATTTTTTGTTTTATTGCTTAAATCGCATTTTCTCGACGAGCTGAGCACGTTTTCTGGATGGTGCCTCTCCCGTCACTCTGGTTAGGTTGGCATAGTAAAAAGCGCTCTTGGGGGCTTCAGAGTGCCCAGTTTATCACTGCGCATGCAGAAATGACCACCTGCAACGTTTGGTTTATGTTTTATAAGCATTTTTAGTTTTATTGCTTAAATCGCATTTTCTCGACGAGCTGAGCACGTTTTCTGGATGGTGCCTCTCCCGTCACTCTGGTTAGGTTGGCAAAGTAAAAAGCGCTCTTGGGTGCTTCAGAGTGCCGAGTTTATCACTGCACATAAAGAAATGACCACCTGCAACGTTTGGTTTATGTTTTATGAGCATTTTTAATTGTATTGCTTAGAGCGCATTTTCTCGACGAGCTGAGCACTATTTCTAGTAAAAAGCGCTCTTGGGTGCTTCAGAGTGCCGGGTTTATCACTGCGCATGCAGAAATGACCACCTGCAACGTTTGGTTTATGTTTTATAAGCATTTTTTGTTTTATTGCTTAAATCGCATTTTCTCGACGAGCTGAGCACGTTTTCTGGATGGTGCCTCTCCCGTCACTCTGGTTAGGTTGGCATAGTAAAAAGCGCTCTTGGGGGCTTCAGAGTGCCCAGTTTATCACTGCGCATGCAGAAATGACCACCTGCAACGTTTGGTTTATGTTTTATAAGCATTTTTAGTTTTATTGCTTAAATCGCATTTTCTCGACGAGCTGAGCACGTTTTCTGGATGGTGCCTCTCCCGTCACTCTGGTTAGGTTGGCAAAGTAAAAAGCGCTCTTGGGTGCTTCAGAGTGCCGAGTTTATCACTGCACATAAAGAAATGACCACCTGCAACGTTTGGTTTATGTTTTATGAGCATTTTTAATTGTATTGCTTAGAGCGCATTTTCTCGACGAGCTGAGCACTATTTCTAGTAAAAAGCGCTCTTGGGTGCTTCAGAGTGCCGGGTTTATCACTGCGCATGCAGAAATGACCACCTGCAACGTTTGGTTTATGTTTTATAAGCATTTTTTGTTTTATTGCTTAAATCGCATTTTCTCGACGAGCTGAGCACGTTTTCTGGATGGTGCCTCTCCCGTCACTCTGGTTAGGTTGGCATAGTAAAAAGCGCTCTTGGGGGCTTCAGAGTGCCCAGTTTATCACTGCGCATGCAGAAATGACCACCTGCAACGTTTGGTTTATGTTTTATAAGCATTTTTAGTTTTATTGCTTAAATCGCATTTTCTCGACGAGCTGAGCACGTTTTCTGGATGGTGCCTCTCCCGTCACTCTGGTTAGGTTGGCAAAGTAAAAAGCGCTCTTGGGTGCTTCAGAGTGCCGAGTTTATCACTGCACATAAAGAAATGACCACCTGCAACGTTTGGTTTATGTTTTATGAGCATTTTTAATTGTATTGCTTAGAGCGCATTTTCTCGACGAGCTGAGCACTATTTCTAGTAAAAAGCGCTCTTGGGTGCTTCAGAGTGCCGGGTTTATCACTGCGCATGCAGAAATGACCACCTGCAACGTTTGGTTTATGTTTTATAAGCATTTTTTGTTTTATTGCTTAAATCGCATTTTCTCGACGAGCTGAGCACGTTTTCTGGATGGTGCCTCTCCCGTCACTCTGGTTAGGTTGGCATAGTAAAAAGCGCTCTTGGGGGCTTCAGAGTGCCCAGTTTATCACTGCGCATGCAGAAATGACCACCTGCAACGTTTGGTTTATGTTTTATAAGCATTTTTAGTTTTATTGCTTAAATCGCATTTTCTCGACGAGCTGAGCACGTTTTCTGGATGGTGCCTCTCCCGTCACTCTGGTTAGGTTGGCAAAGTAAAAAGCGCTCTTGGGTGCTTCAGAGTGCCGAGTTTATCACTGCACATAAAGAAATGACCACCTGCAACGTTTGGTTTATGTTTTATGAGCATTTTTAATTGTATTGCTTAGAGCGCATTTTCTCGACGAGCTGAGCACTATTTCTAGTAAAAAGCGCTCTTGGGTGCTTCAGAGTGCCGGGTTTATCACTGCGCATGCAGAAATGACCACCTGCAACGTTTGGTTTATGTTTTATAAGCATTTTTTGTTTTATTGCTTAAATCGCATTTTCTCGACGAGCTGAGCACGTTTTCTGGATGGTGCCTCTCCCGTCACTCTGGTTAGGTTGGCATAGTAAAAAGCGCTCTTGGGGGCTTCAGAGTGCCCAGTTTATCACTGCGCATGCAGAAATGACCACCTGCAACGTTTGGTTTATGTTTTATAAGCATTTTTAGTTTTATTGCTTAAATCGCATTTTCTCGACGAGCTGAGCACGTTTTCTGGATGGTGCCTCTCCCGTCACTCTGGTTAGGTTGGCAAAGTAAAAAGCGCTCTTGGGTGCTTCAGAGTGCCGAGTTTATCACTGCACATAAAGAAATGACCACCTGCAACGTTTGGTTTATGTTTTATGAGCATTTTTAATTGTATTGCTTAGAGCGCATTTTCTCGACGAGCTGAGCACTATTTCTAGTAAAAAGCGCTCTTGGGTGCTTCAGAGTGCCGGGTTTATCACTGCGCATGCAGAAATGACCACCTGCAACGTTTGGTTTATGTTTTATAAGCATTTTTTGTTTTATTGCTTAAATCGCATTTTCTCGACGAGCTGAGCACGTTTTCTGGATGGTGCCTCTCCCGTCACTCTGGTTAGGTTGGCATAGTAAAAAGCGCTCTTGGGGGCTTCAGAGTGCCCAGTTTATCACTGCGCATGCAGAAATGACCACCTGCAACGTTTGGTTTATGTTTTATAAGCATTTTTAGTTTTATTGCTTAAATCGCATTTTCTCGACGAGCTGAGCACGTTTTCTGGATGGTGCCTCTCCCGTCACTCTGGTTAGGTTGGCAAAGTAAAAAGCGCTCTTGGGTGCTTCAGAGTGCCGAGTTTATCACTGCACATAAAGAAATGACCACCTGCAACGTTTGGTTTATGTTTTATGAGCATTTTTAATTGTATTGCTTAGAGCGCATTTTCTCGACGAGCTGAGCACTATTTCTAGTAAAAAGCGCTCTTGGGTGCTTCAGAGTGCCGGGTTTATCACTGCGCATGCAGAAATGACCACCTGCAACGTTTGGTTTATGTTTTATAAGCATTTTTTGTTTTATTGCTTAAATCGCATTTTCTCGACGAGCTGAGCACGTTTTCTGGATGGTGCCTCTCCCGTCACTCTGGTTAGGTTGGCATAGTAAAAAGCGCTCTTGGGGGCTTCAGAGTGCCCAGTTTATCACTGCGCATGCAGAAATGACCACCTGCAACGTTTGGTTTATGTTTTATAAGCATTTTTAGTTTTATTGCTTAAATCGCATTTTCTCGACGAGCTGAGCACGTTTTCTGGATGGTGCCTCTCCCGTCACTCTGGTTAGGTTGGCAAAGTAAAAAGCGCTCTTGGGTGCTTCAGAGTGCCGAGTTTATCACTGCGCATGAAGAAATGACCACCTGCAACGTTTGGTTTATGTTTTATAAGCATTTTTAATTGTATTGCTTAGAGTGCATTTTCTCGACGAGCTGAGCACGTTTTCTAGTAAAAAGCGCTCTTGGGTGCTTCAGAGTGCCGAGTTGAGTGCGTGGTTTAGCGTCCGCCCCCGGTCCCTTATGGGACCCTATTTGGCCCGCGGACCGGCTGGCGGGAGCTCCGTGAAAGCCTGTCCGCCCTCCGAGCACTCCTGCCGGGCGTGGGTTAGAGACCGCGCCCGGTCACTTATGGGACCCTAATTGGACCGCGGACCGGCTGGCGGTACCTCCGTGAATGCCTATCCGCCGTCCGAGCACTCCTGCCGGGCCTGAGTTAGAGACCGCGCCCGGTCACTTATGGGACCCTAAATGGCCCGCGGACCGGCTGGCGGTACCACCGTGAAAGCCTATCCGCCCTCCGAGCACTCCTGCCGGGCGTGAGTTCGAGACCGCGCCCGGTCACTTATGGGACCCTATTTGGCCCGCGGACCAGGCTTGCGGGAGCTTCCGTGCAAAGCCTGGTCCGCCCTCCCGAGCACTCCTGCGCGGGCGTGGGTTAGAGGACCCGCGCCCGGTCATTATGGGACCCTAATTGGCCCGCGGACCGGCTGCGGTACCTCCGTGAATGCCTATCCGCCGTCCGAGCACTCCTGCCGGTCCTGAGTTAGAGACCGCGCCCCGGTCACTTAGGGACCCTAAATGGACCGCGAACCGGCTGGCGGGTACACCGTGAAAGCCTATCCGCCCTCCGAGCACATCCTGCGGGCGGTGAGTTCGAGAACCGCGCCCGGTCACTTATGGGACCCTAAATGGCCCGCGGACCGGCTGGCGGGACGCTCCGTGAAGCCTATCCGCCCATCCGAGCACTCCTGCCGGGCGTGGGTTGGAGACCGCGCCCGGTCAGCTTATGGGACCCTAAATAGGCCCGCGGACCGGCTGGCGGTACATCCGTGAAAGCCTATCCGCCCTCCGAGCACTCCTGCCGGGCGTGAGTTAGAGACCGCGCACGGTCACTTATGGGACCCTAAATGGCCCGCGGACCTGCTGGCGGGGCTTCCGTGAAAGCCTATCCGCCTTCCGAGCGCTCTTGCCGGGCGTGAGTTAGCGTCCGCGCCCGGTCGCCTCACGTCACTGTGGTTAAGTTGGCATAGTAAAAAGCGCTCTTGGGTCCTTCAGAGTGCGGAGTTTATCACTGCGCATGAAGAAATGACAACCTGCAACGTTTGGTTTATGTTTTATAAGCATTTTAGTTTTATTGCTTAAATCGCATTTTCTCGACGAGCTGAGCACGTTTTCTGGATGGTGCCTCTCCCGTCACTCTGGTTAGGTTGGCAAAGTAAAAAGCGCTCTTGGGTGCTTCAGAGTGCCGAGTTTATCACTGCACATAAAGAAATGACCACCTGCAACGTTTGGTTTATGTTTTATGAGCATTTTTAATTGTATTGCTTAGAGCGCATTTTCTCGACGAGCTGAGCACTATTTCTAGTAAAAAGCGCTCTTGGGTGCTTCAGAGTGCCGGGTTTATCACTGCGCATGCAGAAATGACCACCTGCAACGTTTGGTTTATGTTTTATAAGCATTTTTTGTTTTATTGCTTAAATCGCATTTTCTCGACGAGCTGAGCACGTTTTCTGGATGGTGCCTCTCCCGTCACTCTGGTTAGGTTGGCATAGTAAAAAGCGCTCTTGGGGGCTTCAGAGTGCCCAGTTTATCACTGCGCATGCAGAAATGACCACCTGCAACGTTTGGTTTATGTTTTATAAGCATTTTTAGTTTTATTGCTTAAATCGCATTTTCTCGACGAGCTGAGCACGTTTTCTGGATGGTGCCTCTCCCGTCACTCTGGTTAGGTTGGCAAAGTAAAAAGCGCTCTTGGGTGCTTCAGAGTGCCGAGTTTATCACTGCACATAAAGAAATGACCACCTGCAACGTTTGGTTTATGTTTTATGAGCATTTTTAATTGTATTGCTTAGAGCGCATTTTCTCGACGAGCTGAGCACTATTTCTAGTAAAAAGCGCTCTTGGGTGCTTCAGAGTGCCGGGTTTATCACTGCGCATGCAGAAATGACCACCTGCAACGTTTGGTTTATGTTTTATAAGCATTTTTTGTTTTATTGCTTAAATCGCATTTTCTCGACGAGCTGAGCACGTTTTCTGGATGGTGCCTCTCCCGTCACTCTGGTTAGGTTGGCATAGTAAAAAGCGCTCTTGGGGGCTTCAGAGTGCCCAGTTTATCACTGCGCATGCAGAAATGACCACCTGCAACGTTTGGTTTATGTTTTATAAGCATTTTTAGTTTTATTGCTTAAATCGCATTTTCTCGACGAGCTGAGCACGTTTTCTGGATGGTGCCTCTCCCGTCACTCTGGTTAGGTTGGCAAAGTAAAAAGCGCTCTTGGGTGCTTCAGAGTGCCGAGTTTATCACTGCACATAAAGAAATGACCACCTGCAACGTTTGGTTTATGTTTTATGAGCATTTTTAATTGTATTGCTTAGAGCGCATTTTCTCGACGAGCTGAGCACTATTTCTAGTAAAAAGCGCTCTTGGGTGCTTCAGAGTGCCGGGTTTATCACTGCGCATGCAGAAATGACCACCTGCAACGTTTGGTTTATGTTTTATAAGCATTTTTTGTTTTATTGCTTAAATCGCATTTTCTCGACGAGCTGAGCACGTTTTCTGGATGGTGCCTCTCCCGTCACTCTGGTTAGGTTGGCATAGTAAAAAGCGCTCTTGGGGGCTTCAGAGTGCCCAGTTTATCACTGCGCATGCAGAAATGACCACCTGCAACGTTTGGTTTATGTTTTATAAGCATTTTTAGTTTTATTGCTTAAATCGCATTTTCTCGACGAGCTGAGCACGTTTTCTGGATGGTGCCTCTCCCGTCACTCTGGTTAGGTTGGCAAAGTAAAAAGCGCTCTTGGGTGCTTCAGAGTGCCGAGTTTATCACTGCACATAAAGAAATGACCACCTGCAACGTTTGGTTTATGTTTTATGAGCATTTTTAATTGTATTGCTTAGAGCGCATTTTCTCGACGAGCTGAGCACTATTTCTAGTAAAAAGCGCTCTTGGGTGCTTCAGAGTGCCGGGTTTATCACTGCGCATGCAGAAATGACCACCTGCAACGTTTGGTTTATGTTTTATAAGCATTTTTTGTTTTATTGCTTAAATCGCATTTTCTCGACGAGCTGAGCACGTTTTCTGGATGGTGCCTCTCCCGTCACTCTGGTTAGGTTGGCATAGTAAAAAGCGCTCTTGGGGGCTTCAGAGTGCCCAGTTTATCACTGCGCATGCAGAAAATGACCACCTGCAACGTTTGGTTTATGTTTTATAAGCATTTTTAGTTTTATTGCTTAAATCGCATTTTTCTCGACGAGCTGAGCACGTTTTCTGGATGGTGCCTCTCCCGTCACTCTGGTTAGGTTGGCAAAGTAAAAAGCGCTCTTGGGTGCTTCAGAGTGCCGAGTTTATCACTGCACATAAAGAAATGACCACCTGCAACGTTTGGTTTATGTTTTATGAGCATTTTTAATTGTATTGCTTAGAGCGCATTTTCTCGACGAGCTGAGCACTATTTCTAGTAAAAAGCGCTCTTGGGTGCTTCAGAGTGCCGGGTTTATCACTGCGCATGCAGAAATGACCACCTGCAACGTTTGGTTTATGTTTTATAAGCATTTTTTGTTTTATTGCTTAAATCGCATTTTCTCCGACGAGCTGAGCACGTTTTCTGGATGGTGCCTCTCCCGTCACTCTGGTTAGGTTGGCATAGTAAAAAGCGCTCTTGGGGGCTTCAGAGTGCCCAGTTTATCACTGCGCATGCAGAAATGACCACCTGCAACGTTTGGTTTATGTTTTATAAGCATTTTTAGTTTTATTGCTTAAATCGCATTTTCTCGACGAGCTGAGCACGTTTTCTGGATGGTGCCTCTCCCGTCACTCTGGTTAGGTTGGCAAAGTAAAAAGCGCTCTTGGGTGCTTCAGAGTGCCGAGTTTATCACTGCACATAAAGAAATGACCACCTGCAACGTTTGGTTTATGTTTTATGAGCATTTTTAATTGTATTGCTTAGAGCGCATTTTCTCGACGAGCTGAGCACTATTTCTAGTAAAAAGCGCTCTTGGGTGCTTCAGAGTGCCGGGTTTATCACTGCGCATGCAGAAATGACCACCTGCAACGTTTGGTTTATGTTTTATAAGCATTTTTTGTTTTATTGCTTAAATCGCATTTTCTCGACGAGCTGAGCACGTTTTCTGGATGGTGCCTCTCCCGTCACTCTGGTTAGGTTGGCATAGTAAAAAGCGCTCTTGGGGGCTTCAGAGTGCCCAGTTTATCACTGCGCATGCAGAAATGACCACCTGCAACGTTTGGTTTATGTTTTATAAGCATTTTTAGTTTTATTGCTTAAATCGCATTTTCTCGACGAGCTGAGCACGTTTTCTGGATGGTGCCTCTCCCGTCACTCTGGTTAGGTTGGCAAAGTAAAAAGCGCTCTTGGGTGCTTCAGAGTGCCGAGTTTATCACTGCACATAAAGAAATGACCACCTGCAACGTTTGGTTTATGTTTTATGAGCATTTTTAATTGTATTGCTTAGAGCGCATTTTCTCGACGAGCTGAGCACTATTTCTAGTAAAAAGCGCTCTTGGGTGCTTCAGAGTGCCGGGTTTATCACTGCGCATGCAGAAATGACCACCTGCAACGTTTGGTTTATGTTTTATAAGCATTTTTTGTTTTATTGCTTAAATCGCATTTTCTCGACGAGCTGAGCACGTTTTCTGGATGGTGCCTCTCCCGTCACTCTGGTTAGGTTGGCATAGTAAAAAGCGCTCTTGGGGGCTTCAGAGTGCCCAGTTTATCACTGCGCATGCAGAAATGACCACCTGCAACGTTTGGTTTATGTTTTATAAGCATTTTTAGTTTTATTGCTTAAATCGCATTTTCTCGACGAGCTGAGCACGTTTTCTGGATGGTGCCTCTCCCGTCACTCTGGTTAGGTTGGCAAAGTAAAAAGCGCTCTTGGGTGCTTCAGAGTGCCGAGTTTATCACTGCACATAAAGAAATGACCACCTGCAACGTTTGGTTTATGTTTTATGAGCATTTTTAATTGTATTGCTTAGAGCGCATTTTCTCGACGAGCTGAGCACTATTTCTAGTAAAAAGCGCTCTTGGGTGCTTCAGAGTGCCGGGTTTATCACTGCGCATGCAGAAATGACCACCTGCAACGTTTGGTTTATGTTTTATAAGCATTTTTTGTTTTATTGCTTAAATCGCATTTTCTCGACGAGCTGAGCACGTTTTCTGGATGGTGCCTCTCCCGTCACTCTGGTTAGGTTGGCATAGTAAAAAGCGCTCTTGGGGGCTTCAGAGTGCCCAGTTTATCACTGCGCATGCAGAAATGACCACCTGCAACGTTTGGTTTATGTTTTATAAGCATTTTTAGTTTTATTGCTTAAATCGCATTTTCTCGACGAGCTGAGCACGTTTTCTGGATGGTGCCTCTCCCGTCACTCTGGTTAGGTTGGCAAAGTAAAAAGCGCTCTTGGGTGCTTCAGAGTGCCGAGTTTATCACTGCACATAAAGAAATGACCACCTGCAACGTTTGGTTTATGTTTTATGAGCATTTTTAATTGTATTGCTTAGAGCGCATTTTCTCGACGAGCTGAGCACTATTTCTAGTAAAAAGCGCTCTTGGGTGCTTCAGAGTGCCGGGTTTATCACTGCGCATGCAGAAATGACCACCTGCAACGTTTGGTTTATGTTTTATAAGCATTTTTTGTTTTATTGCTTAAATCGCATTTTCTCGACGAGCTGAGCACGTTTTCTGGATGGTGCCTCTCCCGTCACTCTGGTTAGGTTGGCATAGTAAAAAGCGCTCTTGGGGGCTTCAGAGTGCCCAGTTTATCACTGCGCATGCAGAAATGACCACCTGCAACGTTTGGTTTATGTTTTATAAGCATTTTTAGTTTTATTGCTTAAATCGCTTTTTCTCGACGAGCTGAGCACGTTTTCTGGATGGTGCCTCTCCCGTCACTCTGGTTAGGTTGGCAAAGTAAAAAGCGCTCTTGGGTGCTTCAGAGTGCCGAGTTTATCACTGCACATAAAGAAATGACCACCTGCAACGTTTGGTTTATGTTTTATGAGCATTTTTAATTGTATTGCTTAGAGCGCATTTTCTCGACGAGCTGAGCACTATTTCTAGTAAAAAGCGCTCTTGGGTGCTTCAGAGTGCCGGGTTTATCACTGCGCATGCAGAAATGACCACCTGCAACGTTTGGTTTATGTTTTATAAGCATTTTTTGTTTTATTGCTTAAATCGCATTTTCTCCGACGAGCTGAGCACGTTTTCTGGATGGTGCCTCTCCCGTCACTCTGGTTAGGTTGGCATAGTAAAAAGCGCTCTTGGGGGCTTCAGAGTGCCCAGTTTATCACTGCGCATGCAGAAATGACCACCTGCAACGTTTGGTTTATGTTTTATAAGCATTTTTAGTTTTATTGCTTAAATCGCATTTTCTCGACGAGCTGAGCACGTTTTCTGGATGGTGCCTCTCCCGTCACTCTGGTTAGGTTGGCAAAGTAAAAAGCGCTCTTGGGTGCTTCAGAGTGCCGAGTTTATCACTGCACATAAAGAAATGACCACCTGCAACGTTTGGTTTATGTTTTATGAGCATTTTTAATTGTATTGCTTAGAGCGCATTTTCTCGACGAGCTGAGCACTATTTCTAGTAAAAAGCGCTCTTGGGTGCTTCAGAGTGCCGGGTTTATCACTGCGCATGCAGAAATGACCACCTGCAACGTTTGGTTTATGTTTTATAAGCATTTTTTGTTTTATTGCTTAAATCGCATTTTCTCGACGAGCTGAGCACGTTTTCTGGATGGTGCCTCTCCCGTCACTCTGGTTAGGTTGGCATAGTAAAAAGCGCTCTTGGGGGCTTCAGAGTGCCCAGTTTATCACTGCGCATGCAGAAATGACCACCTGCAACGTTTGGTTTATGTTTTATAAGCATTTTTAGTTTTATTGCTTAAATCGCATTTTCTCGACGAGCTGAGCACGTTTTCTGGATGGTGCCTCTCCCGTCACTCTGGTTAGGTTGGCAAAGTAAAAAGCGCTCTTGGGTGCTTCAGAGTGCCGAGTTTATCACTGCACATAAAGAAATGACCACCTGCAACGTTTGGTTTATGTTTTATGAGCATTTTTAATTGTATTGCTTAGAGCGCATTTTCTCGACGAGCTGAGCACTATTTCTAGTAAAAAGCGCTCTTGGGTGCTTCAGAGTGCCGGGTTTATCACTGCGCATGCAGAAATGACCACCTGCAACGTTTGGTTTATGTTTTATAAGCATTTTTTGTTTTATTGCTTAAATCGCATTTTCTCGACGAGCTGAGCACGTTTTCTGGATGGTGCCTCTCCCGTCACTCTGGTTAGGTTGTGTTAGGTTACGGATTTTAGCTATTGATCTGACTCCAAATTATGATCAACACTTAACACAAGAGTTGTTACGTCCAAATCTACACACTGTCGCACCTAACAATTCTGCGAGTTCGTTCTGTCAAAGAGAAGACCAGTAGATCAATTAGGCCGAATTTACCAATTGTTTAATCCTGACAAAGCAAACTAATACAGGCCTGGGTCTCGGGTCCCTAACACAAAAACTCGTGTGCCTTCGTGACCATCAAAGACAACACATTCTTCCGGGTTGCCCAGTTTTAAAGAAACACAATATGAATATTCAAGCATGCAAAATATTGTGTGGTGATTGGTCGATGGTCGATGGTCGATGGTCGTCTCCTCCTGGTTTGGGTTTTTCCCCTGCTCAGCACAGGTGTCTGGACCACAAAGACGAGTTGTTCTTCACCGGCCTTGAGATATCCTCCCTGTCTGGTCATCCTGTTCCACAATACTTTGTAGAGAACAAATTCATTGTAGCCTGCACATTCCTTTCCACTTATTAATCACCACACGAGTACACTACTACTGATATGATTGATATGATTATAAGTCTAGCGCTGTCTTAACAAAATATGTTTGCAAACTGCCGAAAGCACATTTCCCTTTATTCCCTCTCATGACCTCATTTATGAGGTCATCACCAGTTACTCTAGTAATCAGCGACCAGCACACTGTCGGTCCTTTCTTCCCCCCGCGGCTCCTGTTGAGTCACCAGGGTATATTGGCCCTTCGGTGACAACGGGCCAACGGTTTTCTCGATCAACCGAACAGTGAGTGATCTAATACATGGAATACAGCAACAACCGCATAAAATCATTATTGTAGTAAAAATAGCCACAGCAACCAGCACAGACATGATGAGGCCTTTCCAGTTTCCGAACGTTTTCATCCAATCAGACCAAATATCGGTGCGTACACCTGAATGATCTTTCATCTTTTTATTCAGTATCCTTAGTCCTTCCAACGCCCGGGTCAGTCGGCCCCCTGGTGCCGTGTTGTTGGGGATGAAAGTACAACATGCATCCCCGAACATTCCGCACACACCATGTTCCTTAGCCAATAGCATGTCCAACGCAATTCTATTTTGGAACGACATCAATGACGTCGCGGCCAATTGTTCATGGACCGCTGCAAATGATTCAGCTGTATAATTACCCAGCCGTTGGACATTGTAATGAATATAATTAATACGGTCAACATTTTTATTGGGGGTGATCCATAAGAAAATGCTTTCGAATCCCGAGGACACTTGATTAACGAGTTTATACTCATCTGGCACACCCCGGGGCACTCCTATAGCGTCAATATATGTCGGATCGTTGTCGCTCAACCATGGGGGCAAAACGTCTCTTTTGGCTCGCCTTAGGAGCCCCGCCAATGGGAACTCCATGTTCCAATTGAGATTCTGTATTTCAATGGGGACAACCACCACAGGCATTATCAAAGACACAAGGGCACAGATACCTGATGCATTCTTCGGCAAGCGATCATATAATTTGTTGTCACCACACCACAACCAGAGGTCTGCACGAGAGAGAGGAGAGGGGACATTCAAAACAAATTTATCCTGCACCATGTGTGATCTATTGTCCCAATACTTATGCCGTTTCCCTTTAACTTTAAACATGTCATATTTTGTTGAGTCACATGGCTATCAAAAATGGGCTTTCTTTTCTCCAAGCCCACGACTGGGAAAATATCATTATAAATCAAACAATCGCCACTGGTCCTGGACTGGGTCAACACCTGTAAAACACATGCTGATTCTATTGCAGCTGGAACAATTTTTAACACTACTCTTGCTTCGAGACAAACCACACAATCTTCACCAGTTGCATTAGCAGCTTGTTCCGCCATCAAAAGCCAATTATTGTTTACAGCGGTGACTCCCGTAGTGACCCGAAACCAATCATCTACGCTCCTAATCGCTTTCGCTAAAATTCGGGGGTCTGTTGAGGGACTCAAAGATACTTCTTGTTTGGCATCCTCACCTTGACAGAGGAACATCTGCCAATACGGGTATTTATACACATATATGTTTAACTGGAAACCCCAGCACCCTACTGTGCGTCTTCCTAAATGTAAATCGTGTGAAGCATTAACCCACAAGGTGATGCCTGTCTGCGTTTTTTCCCCTTTTATCATTTGCTGATGTTGTTTTGCTTGAACACTAGTCCCCCATGACTTATACCAATCTTTAGTGTCCCATACCAGATCTTTCCAACCCCTATTTACCAAGTCGTTGGTCAAATACCAATCATAATCCCGATAATCCTGTCCTCTAATCTGCCCGTTCACCAAACTTTCAAACGGTATGATAATTTGTACTGTCACGTTTTTAGGGATGCAAACCTGGATCCCCCATTTAAATGATTGGACCGGTTCGCAGTGTCCCCGGTGTGTCTGAGTGACCCCGGTCACTTGTCTTTTGGACCGGATGTTTAAATGATGCTCAGACATGATGTTGTTTGTGGTGTGTGAAATTTGAATCTGGGACGTTTTCTGCTGGAAGGTCTCATCAATCGTCATCACTGTCCACACAAAATACAACCTACAAATAACAGTCCTAAAATTAATCTCGCAAATTTCGAAAAACCATTCGGGCCCTCCCCTTTCCTTCTCCGTATTGCTTCCCCTACTCCTTCTGTTCCCCCCCTCTTGGCCGGGTCCGGGACACGGCCAACCAGGAATACCTTCATCCTGACGGAACAAACTCTGGGGCCGGACGGAGTTGTGAGTAGTGATACCACCGGCGTCCTTTGAAGTCGAGTTGGGCCGCGTGAGACGTCCTGGCCAAGACACGAAAGGGGCCCTTCCACCGGGGGTCCGTCCACTTCCTGGAGATGACTCGGACGTACACGTACGGCGTGAGCTGTTTCTCCACCGACACACCTTCCTCCGCCGCAGCCGCAGCGGATTTTTCTCCAAGCTGTGCAGAAACACTGGACACCAAAGCAGACAAATAGGACCAGTATGCTGTATGAGATAAATTAGGTACCGGAACATCCTCTGGTGGGACGAGCGTCGTCGCTGGTCCTGGCATTAGACGGCCCGTCATCAACTCAAACGGTGCGAATCCAGTGCTCCTGTTAACGGATTGTCTCACAGACAGCAAAGCAAGCGGAAGTGCTTGTAGCCAATTCATTGCCGTCTGAGCCATAATTTTGGCCAATTTCTCTTTTAGCGTTCGGTTAAGTCGTTCAACGCGGCCTTGAGACTGAGGATGGTAGACACACCCGAATCGATGCTTCAACCCCAAAATTGATTCTACCTTGGCCAAGGCTTTGTTGTTAAAGTGTGTACCATTGTCAGAACGGATCAAGGCCGGAAAACCGTGGGTAGGGATGATCAAAGCCTTGATCACCGCAGCAGAATCTTCCTTCGAGCACGGATATGCCTCCGGCCAGCCCGAGTAAGCGTCAACCAACACAAGCAAAAAGCGTTTTCCATTCACTCTTGTATTCATGTCTGTGAAATCAATGATCACCTCTGCCCCCGGCCATGGGGCCGGCTGAAACAGGCCGGGCTTAGGCTTCAACGTAGGGCGTGCATTGAACGTCTGACAAGACTCACAATCCGCAACGAATTTCCAGACCACATCTGAGAGTTTGGGATGCCACCAACTTCGAAGATGGATCATCATGGCATGGGGACCCACATGGGAAGGTGTGTGAGCCTGTGTCAGGACCTCCGACATCAGCCTTCCCTCCGGAAGAGCTGGCTGTCCTTTGGGTCCTACCCACAAGCCATCTGATCGTTTGACAGCCTTTGCTGCCAGCCAGACCGATTTTTGTTCCGGGGACGTGGCACCCTGGGCGGCACACAGATCGGCATGCGAGAGTGACAGAGGCAAACAGGAGTCGGGGTGTTCCCCGTCCACAATTAGTGGACCGCGGGACACCATCATGTCCTCTGCCCCGCCATACCCGGCCGTCTGCTTGGCCAATTCATCAGCCGCTCGATTCCCCCTAGCTACTAAGGTGTCAGCTTTGGAGTGACCAGGCACTTTGACAATGGCCACCTCGCTCGGGTACTTCAATGCCTCAAACAAATGCAACATCAAATCCTTGTGCGCAATCTCCGAGCCCCTGGCCGTCGTGAACCCATTCTGCAGCCACCCCACCAGATCGAGTAAAGCCGCCGACACCGCATAAGCGGAGTCAGAATAGATGGTCACGGCTTCCCCCTTGCATTGTCGTAAAGCTAACACCAGAGCAAAGACTTCTGCCGCCTGGGCCGATGGGTGGGTGTTGAGCTTCATCACTTTAAGAGGCTGGAAGGAACCATCCCTCCACTCGACCGCAGCCGCGGCCGCATGGAGGGAGCCCATCCTGTCTCTCCAGCAGCAGCCATCTGTGAACACCACACGACCGTGCCCGAGCGGAGTGGAATAGAGGTCAGGTCGGACTTTCGCCACCGTCTGGACCTTTGATGCACACTCATGGGGTCCCACCAACAATTGATCGGCCATGTTCACTCCGGAATGGACATAGTTGACATTTGGGGCAGTCAATATTTTCAACAACCGTGTTTGTCGCAGTGGAGTCAACGTGAACGCCGCCGATGCGACAAATGAAGACACTGCATGATCAGTTAACACATAAACTGGATGCCCCATGACCGTGTGGGCTGTTTTGAGTAAGACCTTTGCCAGGCCAGCCGCATATCTGGAACAATCGGGTTGTCGTTGCTCAATGTTGTCCAAGGGGACGCTGCAATACATCAACACTGCACGTCCATGCTGCATTTTCTGGTACAGAGCTCCATTCACAACTTTCCCTGAAATAGAGACATCTAGATGGAAGGGCAGAGTGTAGTCAGGAGTGGCCAAAGCCGCAGCAGAGGCCAGCTCCTGCACCAGTGACACAAAGACCTCAGCAGCCTCCGGTGTCCAAACCAGGCAAGCCCTGAGATTCCTCGCCCCCTGTTCGCGGATCAGGGCCCGTAGGACACCAGTTTTGTCAGCAAAACAGGGTATGTAATGTCTGCTGTAGCCGCACAACCCCAGGAATGATAGCATCTCCTGGACGGTGGCGGGCCGTGGGTGTCGGAGGATGGAGCTTCTATGTTCAGGCGACATGGCGAGGCCACTAGGGGTCAACACACGTCCCAGAAAAGTGACCTGTTGGCGACAGCATTGCAGTTTCTTTCTTGACACCTTGAACCCTTTCTCCCCTAACCACAACAACACTTTCTTTGTTCCTTCAAGACACATCTGCTCGTCTTTTGCTGCAATCAACAAATCATCGACATATTGCAACAACAATGTGCCATCCGGCATTTGGCATGGTTCGAGGAGTTCTTTGAGGACCTGATTGAACAATCCTGGCGAATTTTTGAATCCCTGCGGCATGCGTGTGTATTGCAATTTCATCCCTTTGTAAGTGAAGGCGAACACGTGCCGCACTGAGGGGGAAAGCGGGAGGCAGAAGAAGGCATTAGCCAAATCAATTACGGTGAACCACTGATAGGCAGGGTTCAATGATGCAAGGATTCGGTGCGGGTCTGGCACGGGAAGAACAGGAGTTATAGTGACATCATTTACTGCTCTCAAATCATGTGCCATGCGCCATGTTTTCCCATCTGCTTTTTGGACTGGCCTTAACGGGGTGTTCCATTCGGAGCATGACACTTCCAACACCCCTGCGTCCCAGAGGCCGCACAGAGTGTCTTCCATGCCTTGGTCCGCCTCACTCGGCCAACGATATTGGGGTCGTTTGATAGGCTGCGTCTCATCCATTTGGAGATCAATAGGGGCCATCGAGTGACAAAACCCGACATCAAATGGACCTTGGGACCACAAGGTGTCGGGCAAGGCCGCGAGCATTACTTCAGCGTCCTCATGATCAGTTAATTCCCTGCCATGTGTGCGAGATACCAACATCATCTCCAGCAGCCCTGAGTCTACCATGGGTTGTTTAATTTGGTAAGCTTTCTGAGACTCTGACCAATACAAATTAGGGATGTGTGTTTTCCGCCAGTCGGTTTGCAGCAACAAATGTTTGACCATTGAGCCCAATTGTCTGGCTTCATGACCTGGGGCAAGAGCTAGCGAAATGTGTGGTACCCCTTTTTCTGTCATTTTGAACCACTGCATTTGTTCAGGTGTTAATTCAGTAGCTGCTGCAACTCCCTCTTTACCAATCAAAATGCATGATGAAGTTAAATCCCACATGTGCCCTTCAATTTCTTCAAACAAATCCCGATAAACATCATCACTTTTTCGGTCATAATATAGAGTGCAATGCAAAGGATCAACAGGTGGGTGGTATGGCGCCAGTGAGCAGATCCAGGGCTTCCACAGTAGGTAGGTCGAGAACACACCGCCACCAGCAGGGGTTTCTGGCTCCAGCCTGGCCCAGTAGATGGTTGCAGTTTCTGCTTCTGTCTGTAGGGGCGCCATCAGCCACTGGCCATGTTGTTGTAGCTGCTGTGAGCACGGAATGCTGACACCATTTGGAAATTGAATTATCACTCCCTCCGGCCCACACAGGATTTTAGCTTCAACGGCTGACAGCAAATCCCTCCCCATCAAATTGATCGGAGTGTCTGTAGAATGGATATATTTGTGCCACAGTCTACACCCCGTCTGGGTGATCACCGTCTCAAGTGGTTTGGTAAAAGGCAGAGTTCGTGGTTGTCCCGAAAAGCTGACTAAAGTTGTTGTTTTCTTTGACAGTGAGGATACAGGTAGGGCAGTGTTTATTGATGAATAAGTTGCTGCTGTGTCCACCAGCATCTGCACAGGTTTTCCCTCCACTGTCACATGAAGCATTGGCTCCGCCGCGCCACTGCTTCTCTGGCTTCCCGGGCAGCCCTATTCAAATTGTCCACACCAGAGATCATCATGTTGGTAGTACTGACCTCCGTGTGTTTGTGGCTGTTGCCAGGGCCGTCCACCAAATGGAGCTGTTGCTGCCTGTTGCATCGGCGCCCCGGGTTGGCGTGGGGGGCCTCCGGCTGGGCGGGCGGCTCCGCGCGGTCAACTTTGTGGGCATCCTCTTGCCCAATGATCGGTTTCGCCGCAGATGAAGCATGCGTTGGATGGGTCGGGTTGGTATGTCATCCTGCCCGGGTAAGCGGGTGCACTCCCTCCCCGGCCTCTGTATCCACCCCGGAACTGGCCCCTCCCGCGCCCAACCACCTGAGGAGCCTGTGACATTTGCATTTCCTTTTTCTGTGATTTTGACTGTTTAGCTTCACCATGCATCTTTGCCAATTGTAATTTCAGCAACTGTTTTGATAATGCGTCTGTCTCGTTCTCAACTTTAGCTTGTGACTCAGTGAACGTTCTGCAGTGATACAAAAGATGACGTTTAAATCGTGCTTCGGCACAAACCAGAATGTCAGGGTCTGACATCAGCTGCTGCTTCACGTCTGGCGGAAGTCCATCCACTAGCGCCGTCCGGAAGAGCACCTCTGCCTCGGGCGAGAGAGCCGGATGACGACCTGTAGTTTCAATCCAACTTTCCACACATGTTACATAATGCTGTGCTGGTGACATTTTCACATCATAAGGAAACATAGTGGGGGCCAGATCGGTGGGTTGTGGGAAAGTCAATTTAATGTTTTCAAACAGGGGCGCTGCTACTTGTGGCAAGGGCACCTCCCTCCCCAGTCTCGCTGTGCCTGCTGCTTCCTCAATCGCCTGCAATTGTACTAGAGAGCATGCTCCTGCCAATGTCTGACGCATGTCACCGAGTGTACAGCTCTGCCCACTCATCAGAGCCAAAAATTTGTTCAGCCACACTTTACCTCCTCTGTGAAGTGGGGGCATTTTTTCCATCATCGCAGTCACATCACGGAGCACCATAGGCTCGTAGTGCTGGCCGCCTGGTGTGGTCACCAGCGGACACATTAATTCATTTTTCTGCCCCTCGGTCTGCGTCATCTGACCCTGACCACTCCGCAAATTGTATCCTTTCCGCATCTCTTTCTCTCCCTGCCTGTACCTCTTTCTACTATCCTGATTCGCGTACTGTAACATTTTCCTCTGTTGCATTACAACGTTATCTTCCCCCTCCCCCTCGCTGCTATCACACTGTGGAAGCTCTTTCTGTCTCCGCTCGCCCTTTGCGTCTTCTCGTCTCACTTTTTCTGTTGCCCATTTCAACATCTGCATTTCCAGTCTACGCTGCTCCTCAGCTTGATCAACTTTTTTCTTTAGCTCCTCATTTTCAGCACTAAGTCTCTGCCAACTTTCTCCTTTCGTCACGTTGGAGGAGTGGGGGCTCGGGCCGGGGGTGGATGTGACCACGTGGGCTATATCCCCCTCCCGGGCCCGGCGCCTCTCTTTATTTACTGCTTGTTCAATCAGCTGCACAATGCTCTGATCTGCCCTTTCGCCTTCGCCCTCAACATCCAACACCATCCGGCCACCCAACGTCACCACCGGAGCCATCACTCCGGGGGCGCCGTACGGCGGCGGTCCAACATTGGTCACTCCGAGTGTGGGGGCACTCGGGTGTGTCACATCATGCAAAGATGGATAAATGCCCTTGTATTCATTCCTTTCCTCGTCTATTTTCACCACTTTCTCTACCTTCTCTGCTCTTCTCTCACTCTCTGCATGTTCTACGGGAATTTTCTTTTGAGTAGCGAACAAAGCTGTTGCAGCTGTCGCCAAATTGTGCAGAGAGCGCCGCTCTTCCTCTTTTTCCCTAATGTGCTTCTCTAGCAACCTGCGCTTGCGCCAGTCGGCGCCTTTTTTCTCAACC
The DNA here is from genome assembly GCF_901709675.1 of Syngnathus acus. Lineage (NCBI taxonomy): Eukaryota > Metazoa > Chordata > Actinopteri > Syngnathiformes > Syngnathidae > Syngnathus > Syngnathus acus. Next base: position 12,613,684 of record NC_051090.1, on the reverse strand, counting down.
TCTAGGTCAAGCTTTCCTTTCAACACCACACACTCTTTTTTCTGCAATTGCCTTGCCAGGCGTTCCATGTCCCAAGCTGTTGGGAAGCCCTGAAACAATTTGTCAGCTTCCAATTTCACGAAGACTTTTCTGTGTTTCATGCGCTCCTTTGCAACTTCTTTTCGGTCAAATCCACTCACAATTTGCACTTCCACATCAGCATACAATCCTTCAACCTCATTCCATTCATTCCTCTCACCACACACACTCTCACTCCATTCATTCCTCTCACCACACACACTCCCCCCAATTTGGTTGCTCATTTTGGACATTTTAGCGGTCTTATCTCTCACAGGAGGAACTGTTATCACCGGATACTTTTTGAGGAGGCCTCACTTCTCCTCGGGGATCTCAAAAAACACCCCAGCTATTTGAATACGATCGTCACCGCACCCTTGTCCGCCACGACGAAGCACTAGGTCCCTGACCTATTCTTAGTACGCGTAAGTCCCTGACTTTACCGTACACGTTACACGCGTAAGTTCACTAGGTCCCTGACCTATTCTTAGTACGCGTAAGTCCCTGACTTTACCGTACACGTTACACACATAAGTTCCACGACGAAGCACTAGGTCCCTGACCTATTCTTAGTACGCGTAAGTCCCTGACTTTACCGTACACGTTACACACGTAAGTTCCAAACTTACTTAACTTCTTGCACACCTTATTTGATCTGAACGACAGTCTCCTCTTAAATTTCCTCTTTCAATTTGCAGAATTTCGACATATAGTAACAGGTATTCTGCTTACCTCATCAGTGATGAGCTCAGGGTTGAGGAGACGTCGTACCAGCTCAACGTTGTGCGCTTATTCCTTATTCCCAAACGGTACGCCGACCGGGAGACAGCTGTCCCAGACTAACTGTCCGATGACCTGGATACAGACCACGAGTTTGTCAATTACCCTTCTCTTGACATCACGTTCGGGGTCACCAAGAAATTGTTAGGTTACGGATTTTAGCTATTGATCTGACTCCAAATTATGATCAACACTTAACACAAGAGTTGTTACGTCCAAATCTACACACTGTCGCACCTAACAATTCTGCGAGTTCGTTCTGTCAAAGAGAAGACCAGTAGATCAATTAGGCCGAATTTACCAATTGTTTAATCCTGACAAAGCAAACTAATACAGGCCTGGGTCTCGGGTCCCTAACACAAAAACTCGTGTGCCTTCGTGACCATCAAAGACAACACATTCTTCCGGGTTGCCCAGTTTTAAAGAAACACAATATGAATATTCAAGCATGCAAAATATTGTGTGGTGATTGGTCGATGGTCGATGGTCGATGGTCGTCTCCTCCTGGTTTGGGTTTTTCCCCTGCTCAGCACAGGTGTCTGGACCACAAAGACGAGTTGTTCTTCACCGGCCTTGAGATATCCTCCCTGTCTGGTCATCCTGTTCCACAATACTTTGTAGAGAACAAATTCATTGTAGCCTGCACATTCCTTTCCACTTATTAATCACCACACGAGTACACTACTACTGATATGATTGATATGATTATAAGTCTAGCGCTGTCTTAACAAAATATGTTTGCAAACTGCCGAAAGCACATTTCCCTTTAGTTGGCATAGTAAAAAGCGCTCTTGGGGGCTTCAGAGGGCCCAGTTTATCACTGCGCATGCAGAAATGACCACCTGCAACGTTTGGTTTATGTTTTATAAGCATTTTTAGTTTTATTGCTTAAATCGCATTTTCTCGACGAGCTGAGCACGTTTTCTGGATGGTGCCTCTCCCGTCACTCTGGTTAGGTTGGCAAAGTAAAAAGCGCTCTTGGGTGCTTCAGAGTGCCGAGTTTATCACTGCACATAAAGAAATGACCACCTGCAACGTTTGGTTTATGTTTTATGAGCATTTTTAATTGTATTGCTTAGAGCGCATTTTCTCGACGAGCTGAGCACTATTTCTAGTAAAAAGCGCTCTTGGGTGCTTCAGAGTGCCGGGTTTATCACTGCGCATGCAGAAATGACCACCTGCAACGTTTGGTTTATGTTTTATAAGCATTTTTTGTTTTATTGCTTAAATCGCATTTTCTCGACGAGCTGAGCACGTTTTCTGGATGGTGCCTCTCCCGTCACTCTGGTTAGGTTGGCATAGTAAAAAGCGCTCTTGGGGGCTTCAGAGTGCCCAGTTTATCACTGCGCATGCAGAAATGACCACCTGCAACGTTTGGTTTATGTTTTATAAGCATTTTTAGTTTTATTGCTTAAATCGCATTTTCTCGACGAGCTGAGCACGTTTTCTGGATGGTGCCTCTCCCGTCACTCTGGTTAGGTTGGCAAAGTAAAAAGCGCTCTTGGGTGCTTCAGAGTGCCGAGTTTATCACTGCACATAAAGAAATGACCACCTGCAACGTTTGGTTTATGTTTTATGAGCATTTTTAATTGTATTGCTTAGAGCGCATTTTCTCGACGAGCTGAGCACTATTTCTAGTAAAAAGCGCTCTTGGGTGCTTCAGAGTGCCGGGTTTATCACTGCGCATGCAGAAATGACCACCTGCAACGTTTGGTTTATGTTTTATAAGCATTTTTTGTTTTATTGCTTAAATCGCATTTTCTCGACGAGCTGAGCACGTTTTCTGGATGGTGCCTCTCCCGTCACTCTGGTTAGGTTGGCATAGTAAAAAGCGCTCTTGGGGGCTTCAGAGTGCCCAGTTTATCACTGCGCATGCAGAAATGACCACCTGCAACGTTTGGTTTATGTTTTATAAGCATTTTTAGTTTTATTGCTTAAATCGCATTTTCTCGACGAGCTGAGCACGTTTTCTGGATGGTGCCTCTCCCGTCACTCTGGTTAGGTTGGCAAAGTAAAAAGCGCTCTTGGGTGCTTCAGAGTGCCGAGTTTATCACTGCACATAAAGAAATGACCACCTGCAACGTTTGGTTTATGTTTTATGAGCATTTTTAATTGTATTGCTTAGAGCGCATTTTCTCGACGAGCTGAGCACTATTTCTAGTAAAAAGCGCTCTTGGGTGCTTCAGAGTGCCGGGTTTATCACTGCGCATGCAGAAATGACCACCTGCAACGTTTGGTTTATGTTTCATAAGCATTTTTTGTTTTATTGCTTAAATCGCATTTTCTCGACGAGCTGAGCACGTTTTCTGGATGGTGCCTCTCCCGTCACTCTGGTTAGGTTGGCATAGTAAAAAGCGCTCTTGGGGGCTTCAGAGTGCCCAGTTTATCACTGCGCATGCAGAAATGACCACCTGCAACGTTTGGTTTATGTTTTATAAGCATTTTTAGTTTTATTGCTTAAATCGCATTTTCTCGACGAGCTGAGCACGTTTTCTGGATGGTGCCTCTCCCGTCACTCTGGTTAGGTTGGCAAAGTAAAAAGCGCTCTTGGGTGCTTCAGAGTGCCGAGTTTATCACTGCACATAAAGAAATGACCACCTGCAACGTTTGGTTTATGTTTTATGAGCATTTTTAATTGTATTGCTGAGAGCGCATTTTCTCGACGAGCTGAGCACTATTTCTAGTAAAAAGCGCTCTTGGGTGCTTCAGAGTGCCGGGTTTATCACTGCGCATGCAGAAATGACCACCTGCAACGTTTGGTTTATGTTTTATAAGCATTTTTTGTTTTATTGCTTAAATCGCATTTTCTCGACGAGCTGAGCACGTTTTCTGGATGGTGCCTCTCCCGTCACTCTGGTTAGGTTGGCAAAGTAAAAAGCGCTCTTGGGGGCTTCAGAGTGCCCAGTTTATCACTGCGCATGCAGAAATGACCACCTGCAACGTTTGGTTTATGTTTTATAAGCATTTTTAGTTTTATTGCTTAAATCGCATTTTCTCGACGAGCTGAGCACGTTTTCTGGATGGTGCCTCTCCCGTCACTCTGGTTAGGTTGGCATAGTAAAAAGCGCTCTTGGGGGCTTCAGAGTGCCGGGTTTATCACTGCGCATGCAGAAATGACCACCTGCAACGTTTGGTTTATGTTTTATAAGCATTTTTAGTTTTATTGCTTAAATCGCATTTTCTCGACGAGCTGAGCACGTTTTCTTGATGGTGCCTCTCCCGTCACTCTGGTTAGGTTGGCAAAGTAAAAAGCGCTCTTGGGTGCTTCAGAGTGCCGAGTTTATCACTGCACATAAAGAAATGACCACCTGCAACGTTTGGTTTATGTTTTATGAGCATTTTTAATTGTATTGCTTAGAGCGCATTTTCTCGACGAGCTGAGCACTATTTCTAGTAAAAAGCGCTCTTGGGTGCTTCAGAGTGCCGGGTTTATCACTGCGCATGCAGAAATGACCACCTGCAACGTTTGGTTTATGTTTTATAAGCATTTTTTGTTTTATTGCTTAAATCGCATTTTCTCGACGAGCTGAGCACGTTTTCTGGATGGTGCCTCTCCCGTCACTCTGGTTAGGTTGGCATAGTAAAAAGCGCTCTTGGGGGCTTCAGAGTGCCCAGTTTATCACTGCGCATGCAGAAAAGACCACCTGCAACGTTTGGTTTATGTTTTAGAAGCATTTTTAGTTTTATTGCTTAAATCGCTTTTTCTCGACGAGCTGAGCACGTTTTCTGGATGGTGCCTCTCCCGTCACTCTGGTTAGGTTGGCAAAGTAAAAAGCGCTCTTGGGTGCTTCAGAGTGCCGAGTTTATCACTGCACATAAAGAAATGACCACCTGCAACGTTTGGTTTATGTTTTATGAGCATTTTTAATTGTATTGCTTAGAGCGCATTTTCTCGACGAGCTGAGCACTATTTCTAGTAAAAAGCGCTCTTGGGTGCTTCAGAGTGCCGGGTTTATCACTGCGCATGCAGAAATGACCACCTGCAACGTTTGGTTTATGTTTTATAAGCATTTTTTGTTTTATTGCTTAAATCGCATTTTCTCGACGAGCTGAGCACGTTTTCTGGATGGTGCCTCTCCCGTCACTCTGGTTAGGTTGGCATAGTAAAAAGTGCTCTTGGGGGCTTCAGAGTGCCCAGTTTATCACTGCGCATGCAGAAATGACCACCTGCAACGTTTGGTTTATGTTTTATAAGCATTTTTAGTTTTATTGCTTAAATCGCATTTTCTCGACGAGCTGAGCACGTTTTCTGGATGGTGCCTCTCACGTCACTCTGGTTAGGTTGGCAAAGTAAAAAGCGCTCTTGGGTGCTTCAGAGTGCCGAGTTTATCACTGCACATAAAGAAATGACCACCTGCAACGTTTGGTTTATGTTTTATGAGCATTTTTAATTGTATTGCTTAGAGCGCATTTTCTCGACGAGCTGAGCACTATTTCTAGTAAAAAGCGCTCTTGGGTGCTTCAGAGTGCCGGGTTTATCACTGCGCATGCAGAAATGACCACCTGCAACGTTTGGTTTATGTTTTATAAGCATTTTTTGTTTTATTGCTTAAATCGCATTTTCTCGACGAGCTGAGCACGTTTTCTGGATGGTGCCTCTCCCGTCACTCTGGTTAGGTTGGCATAGTAAAAAGTGCTCTTGGGGGCTTCAGAGTGCCCAGTTTATCACTGCGCATGCAGAAATGACCACCTGCAACGTTTGGTTTATGTTTTATAAGCATTTTTAGTTTTATTGCTTAAATCGCATTTTCTCGACGAGCTGAGCACGTTTTCTGGATGGTGCCTCTCCCGTCACTCTGGTTAGGTTGGCAAAGTAAAAAGCGCTCTTGGGTGCTTCAGAGTGCCGAGTTTATCACTGCACATAAAGAAATGACCACCTGCAACGTTTGGTTTATGTTTTATGAGCATTTTTAATTGTATTGCTTAGAGCGCATTTTCTCGACGAGCTGAGCACTATTTCTAGTAAAAAGCGCTCTTGGGTGCTTCAGAGTGCCGGGTTTATCACTGCGCATGCAGAAATGACCACCTGCAACGTTTGGTTTATGTTTTATAAGCATTTTTTGTTTTATTGCTTAAATCGCATTTTCTCGACGAGCTGAGCACGTTTTCTGGATGGTGCCTCTCCCGTCACTCTGGTTAGGTTGGCATAGTAAAAAGCGCTCTTGGGGGCTTCAGAGTGCCCAGTTTATCACTGCGCATGCAGAAATGACCACCTGCAACGTTTGGTTTATGTTTTATAAGCATTTTTAGTTTTATTGCTTAAATCGCATTTTCTCGACGAGCTGAGCACGTTTTCTGGATGGTGCCTCTCCCGTCACTCTGGTTAGGTTGGCAAAGTAAAAAGCGCTCTTGGGTGCTTCAGAGTGCCGAGTTTATCACTGCACATAAAGAAATGACCACCTGCAACGTTTGGTTTATGTTTTATGAGCATTTTTAATTGTATTGCTTAGAGCGCATTTTCTCGACGAGCTGAGCACTATTTCTAGTAAAAAGCGCTCTTGGGTGCTTCAGAGTGCCGGGCTTATCACTGCGCATGCAGAAATGACCACCTGCAACGTTTGGTTTATGTTTTATAAGCATTTTTTGTTTTATTGCTTAAATCGCATTTTCTCGACGAGCTGAGCACGTTTTCTGGATGGTGCCTCCTCCCGTCACTCTGGTTAGGTTGGCATAGTAAAAAGCGCTCTTGGGGGCTTCAGAGTGCCCAGTTTATCACTGCGCATGCAGAAATGACCACCTGCAACGTTTGGTTTATGTTTTATAAGCATTTTTAGTTTTATTGCTTAAATCGCATTTTCTCGACGAGCTGAGCACGTTTTCTGGATGGTGCCTCTCCCGTCACTCTGGTTAGGTTGGCAAAGTAAAAAGCGCTCTTGGGTGCTTCAGAGTGCCGAGTTTATCACTGCACATAAAGAAATGACCACCGGCAACGTTTGGTTTATGTTTTATGAGCATTTTTAATTGTATTGCTTAGAGCGCATTTTCTCGACGAGCTGAGCACTATTTCTAGTAAAAAGCGCTCTTGGGTGCTTCAGAGTGCCGGGTTTATCACTGCGCATGCAGAAATGACCACCTGCAACGTTTGGTTTATGTTTTATAAGCATTTTTAGTTTTATTGCTTAAATCGCATTTTCTCGACGAGCTGAGCACGTTTTCTGGATGGTGCCTCTCCCGTCACTCTGGTTAGGTTGGCATAGTAAAAAGCGCTCTTGGGGGCTTCAGAGTGCCCAGTTTATCACTGCGCATGCAGAAATGACCACCTGCAACGTTTGGTTTATGTTTTATAAGCATTTTTAGTTTTATTGCTTAAATCGAATTTTCTCGACGAGCTGAGCACGTTTTCTGGATGGTGCCTCTCCCGTCACTCTGGTTAGGTTGGCAAAGTAAAAAGCGCTCTTGGGTGCTTCAGAGTGCCGAGTTTATCACTGCACATAAAGAAATGACCACCTGCAACGTTTGGTTTATGTTTTATGAGCATTTTTAATTGTATTGCTTAGAGCGCATTTTCTCGACGAGCTGAGCACTATTTCTAGTAAAAAGCGCTCTTGGGTGCTTCAGAGTGCCGGGTTTATCACTGCGCATGCAGAAATGACCACCTGCAACGTTTGGTTTATGTTTTATAAGCATTTTTTGTTTTATTGCTTAAATCGCATTTTCTCGACGAGCTGAGCACGTTTTCTGGATGGTGCCTCTCCCGTCACTCTGGTTAGGTTGGCATAGTAAAAAGCGCTCTTGGGGGCTTCAGAGTGCCCAGTTTATCACTGCGCATGCAGAAATGACCACCTGCAACGTTTGGTTTATGTTTTATAAGCATTTTTAGTTTTATTGCTTAAATCGCATTTTCTCGACGAGCTGAGCACGTTTTCTGGATGGTGCCTCTCCCGTCACTCTGGTTAGGTTGGCAAAGTAAAAAGCGCTTTGGGTGCTTCAGAGTGCCGAGTTTATCACTGCACATAAAGAAATGACCACCTGCAACGTTTGGTTTATGTTTTATGAGCATTTTTAATTGTATTGCTTAGAGCGCATTTTCTCGACGAGCTGAGCACTATTTCTAGTAAAAAGCGCTCTTGGGTGCTTCAGAGTGCCGGGTTTATCACTGCGCATGCAGAAATGACCACCTGCAACGTTTGGTTTATGTTTTATAAGCATTTTTTGTTTTATTGCTTAAATCGCATTTTCTCGACGAGCTGAGCACGTTTTCTGGATGGTGCCTCTCCCGTCACTCTGGTTAGGTTGGCATAGTAAAAAGCGCTCTTGGGGGCTTCAGAGTGCCCAGTTTATCACTGCGCATGCAGAAATGACCACCTGCAACGTTTGGTTTATGTTTTATAAGCATTTTTAGTTTTATTGCTTAAATCGCATTTTCTCGACGAGCTGAGCACGTTTTCTGGATGGTGCCTCTCCCGTCACTCTGGTTAGGTTGGCAAAGTAAAAAGCGCTCTTGGGTGCTTCAGAGTGCCGAGTTTATCACTGCACATAAAGAAATGACCACCTGCAACGTTTGGTTTATGTTTTATGAGCATTTTTAATTGTATTGCTTAGAGCGCATTTTCTCGACGAGCTGAGCACTATTTCTAGTAAAAAGCGCTCTTGGGTGCTTCAGAGTGCCGGGTTTATCACTGCGCATGCAGAAATGACCACCTGCAACGTTTGGTTTATGTTTTATAAGCATTTTTTGTTTTATTGCTTATATCGCATTTTCTCGACGAGCTGAGCACGTTTTCTGGATGGTGCCTCTCCCGTCACTCTGGTTAGGTTGGCATAGTAAAAAGCGCTCTTGGGGGCTTCAGAGTGCCCAGTTTATCACTGCGCATGCAGAAATGACCACCTGCAACGTTTGGTTTATGTTTTATAAGCATTTTTAGTTTTATTGCTTAAATCGCATTTTCTCGACGAGCTGAGCACGTTTTCTGGATGGTGCCTCTCCCGTCACTCTGGTTAGGTTGGCAAAGTAAAAAGCGCTCTTGGGTGCTTCAGAGTGCCGAGTTTATCACTGCACATAAAGAAATGACCACCTGCAACGTTTGGTTTATGTTTTATGAGCATTTTTAATTGTATTGCTTAGAGCGCATTTTCTCGACGAGCTGAGCACTATTTCTAGTAAAAAGCGCTCTTGGGTGCTTCAGAGTGCCGGGTTTATCACTGCGCATGCAGAAATGACCACCTGCAACGTTTGGTTTATGTTTTATAAGCATTTTTTGTTTTATTGCTTAAATCGCATTTTCTCGACGAGCTGAGCACGTTTTCTGGATGGTGCCTCTCCCGTCACTCTGGTTAGGTTGGCATAGTAAAAAGCGCTCTTGGGGGCTTCAGAGTGCCCAGTTTATCACTGCGCATGCAGAAATGACCACCTGCAACGTTTGGTTTATGTTTTATAAGCATTTTTAGTTTTATTGCTTAAATCGCATTTTCTCGACGAGCTGAGCACGTTTTCTGGATGGTGCCTCTCCCGTCACTCTGGTTAGGTTGGCAAAGTAAAAAGCGCTCTTGGGTGCTTCAGAGTGCCGAGTTTATCACTGCACATAAAGAAATGACCACCTGCAACGTTTGGTTTATGTTTTATGAGCATTTTTAATTGTATTGCTTAGAGCGCATTTTCTCGACGAGCTGAGCACTATTTCTAGTAAAAAGCGCTCTTGGGTGCTTCAGAGTGCCGGGTTTATCACTGCGCATGCAGAAATGACCACCTGCAACGTTTGGTCTATGTTTTATAAGCATTTTTTGTTTTATTGCTTAAATCGCATTTTCTCGACGAGCTGAGCACGTTTTCTGGATGGTGCCTCTCCCGTCACTCTGGTTAGGTTGGCATAGTAAAAAGCGCTCTTGGGGGCTTCAGAGTGCCCAGTTTATCACTGCGCATGCAGAAAAGACCACCTGCAACGTTTGGTTTATGTTTTATAAGCATTTTTAGTTTTATTGCTTAAATCGCATTTTCTCGACGAGCTGAGCACGTTTTCTGGATGGTGCCTCTCCCGTCACTCTGGTTAGGTTGGCAAAGTAAAAAGCGCTCTTGGGTGCTTCAGAGTGCCGAGTTTATCACTGCACATAAAGAAATGACCACCTGCAACGTTTGGTTTATGTTTTATGAGCATTTTTAATTGTATTGCTTAGAGCGCATTTTCTCGACGAGCTGAGCACTATTTCTAGTAAAAAGCGCTCTTGGGTGCTTCAGAGTGCCGGGTTTATCACTGCGCATGCAGAAATGACCACCTGCAACGTTTGGTTTATGTTTTATAAGCATTTTTTGTTTTATTGCTTAAATCGCATTTTCTCGACGAGCTGAGCACGTTTTCTGGATGGTGCCTCTCCCGTCACTCTGGTTAGGTTGGCATAGTAAAAAGCGCTCTTGGGGGCTTCAGAGTGCCCAGTTTATCACTGCGCATGCAGAAATGACCACCTGCAACGTTTGGTTTATGTTTTATAAGCATTTTTTGTTTTATTGCTTAAATCGCATTTTCTCGACGAGCTGAGCACGTTTTCTGGATGGTGCCTCTCCCGTCACTCTGGTTAGGTTGGCATAGTAAAAAGCGCTCTTGGGGGCTTCAGAGTGCCCAGTTTATCACTGCGCATGCAGAAATGACCACCTGCAACGTTTGGTTTATGTTTTATAAGCATTTTTAGTTTTATTGCTTAAATCGCATTTTCTCGACGAGCTGAGCACGTTTTCTGGATGGTGCCTCTCCCGTCACTCTGGTTAGGTTGGCAAAGTAAAAAGCGCTCTTGGGTGCTTCAGAGTGCCGAGTTTATCACTGCACATAAAGAAATGACCACCTGCAACGTTTGGTTTATGTTTTATGAGCATTTTTAATTGTATTGCTTAGAGCGCATTTTCTCGACGAGCTGAGCACTATTTCTAGTAAAAAGCGCTCTTGGGTGCTTCAGAGTGCCGGGTTTATCACTGCGCATGCAGAAATGACCACCTGCAACGTTTGGTTTATGTTTTATAAGCATTTTTTGTTTTATTTCTTAAATCGCATTTTCTCGACGGGCTGAGCACGTTTTCTGGATGGTGCCTCTCCCGTCACTCTGGTTAGGTTGGCATAGTAAAAAGTGCTCTTGGGGGCTTCAGAGTGCCCAGTTTATCACTGCGCATGCAGAAATGACCACCTGCAACGTTTGGTTTATGTTTTATAAGCATTTTTAGTTTTATTGCTTAAATCGCATTTTCTCGACGAGCTGAGCACGTTTTCTGGATGGTGCCTCTCCCGTCACTCTGGTTAGGTTGGCAAAGTAAAAAGCGCTCTTGGGTGCTTCAGAGTGCCGAGTTTATCACTGCACATAAAGAAATGACCACCTGCAACGTTTGGTTTATGTTTTATGAGCATTTTTAATTGTATTGCTTAGAGCGCATTTTCTCGACGAGCTGAGCACTATTTCTAGTAAAAAGCGCTCTTGGGTGCTTCAGAGTGCCGGGTTTATCACTGCGCATGCAGAAATGACCACCTGCAACGTTTGGTTTATGTTTTATAAGCATTTTTTGTTTTATTGCTTAAATCGCATTTTCTCGACGAGCTGAGCACGTTTTCTGGATGGTGCCTCTCCCGTCACTCTGGTTAGGTTGGCATAGTAAAAAGCGCTCTTGGGGGCTTCAGAGTGCCCAGTTTATCACTGCGCATGCAGAAATGACCACCTGCAACGTTTGGTTTATGTTTTATAAGCATTTTTAGTTTTATTGCTTAAATCGCATTTTCTCGACGAGCTGAGCACGTTTTCTGGATGGTGCCTCTCCCGTCACTCTGGTTAGGTTGGCAAAGTAAAAAGCGCTCTTGGGTGCTTCAGAGTGCCGAGTTTATCACTGCACATAAAGAAATGACCACCTGCAACGTTTGGTTTATGTTTTATGAGCATTTTTAATTGTATTGCTTAGAGCGCATTTTCTCGACGAGCTGAGCACTATTTCTAGTAAAAAGCGCTCTTGGGTGCTTCAGAGTGCCGGGTTTATCACTGCGCATGCAGAAATGACCACCTGCAACGTTTGGTTTATGTTTTATAAGCATTTTTTGTTTTATTGCTTAAATCGCATTTTCTCGACGAGCTGAGCACGTTTTCTGGATGGTGCCTCTCCCGTCACTCTGGTTAGGTTGGCAAAGTAAAAAGCGCTCTTGGGTGCTTCAGAGTGCCGAGTTTATCACTGCACATAAAGAAATGACCACCTGCAACGTTTGGTTTATGTTTTATGAGCATTTTTAATTGTATTGCTTAGAGCGCATTTTCTCGACGAGCTGAGCACTATTTCTAGTAAAAAGCGCTCTTGGGTGCTTCAGAGTGCCGGGTTTATCACTGCGCATGCAGAAATGACCACCTGCAACGTTTGGTTTATGTTTTATAAGCATTTTTTGTTTTATTGCTTAAATCGCATTTTCTCGACGAGCTGAGCACGTTTTCTGGATGGTGCCTCTCCCGTCACTCTGGTTAGGTTGGCATAGTAAAAAGTGCTCTTGGGGGCTTCAGAGTGCCCAGTTTATCACTGCGCATGCAGAAATGACCACCTGCAACGTTTGGTTTATGTTTTATAAGCATTTTTAGTTTTATTGCTTAAATCGCATTTTCTCGACGAGCTGAGCACGTTTTCTGGATGGTGTCTCTCCCGTCACTCTGGTTAGGTTGGCAAAGTAAAAAGCGCTCTTGGGTGCTTCAGAGTGCCGAGTTTATCACTGCACATAAAGAAATGACCACCTGCAACGTTTGGTTTATGTTTTATGAGCATTTTTAATTGTATTGCTTAGAGCGCATTTTCTCGACGAGCTGAGCACTATTTCTAGTAAAAAGCGCTCTTGGGTGCTTCAGAGTGCCGGGTTTATCACTGCGCATGCAGAAATGACCACCTGCAACGTTTGGTTTATGTTTTATAAGCATTTTTTGTTTTATTGCTTAAATCGCATTTTCTCGACGAGCTGAGCACGTTTTCTGGATGGTGCCTCTCCCGTCACTCTGGTTAGGTTGGCATAGTAAAAAGCGCTCTTGGGGGCTTCAGAGTGCCCAGTTTATCACTGCGCATGCAGAAATGACCACCTGCAACGTTTGGTTTATGTTTTATAAGCATTTTTAGTTTTATTGCTTAAATCGCATTTTCTCGACGAGCTGAGCACGTTTTCTGGATGGTGCCTCTCCCGTCACTCTGGTTAGGTTGGCAAAGTAAAAAGCGCTCTTGGGTGCTTCAGAGTGCCGAGTTTATCACTGCACATAAAGAAATGACCACCTGCAACGTTTGGTTTATGTTTTATGAGCATTTTTAATTGTATTGCTTAGAGCGCATTTTCTCGACGAGCTGAGCACTATTTCTAGTAAAAAGCGCTCTTGGGTGCTTCAGAGTGCCGGGTTTATCACTGCGCATGCAGAAATGACCACCTGCAACGTTTGGTTTATGTTTTATAAGCATTTTTTGTTTTATTTCTTAAATCGCATTTTCTCGACGAGCTGAGCACGTTTTCTGGATGGTGCCTCTCCCGTCACTCTGGTTAGGTTGGCATAGTAGAAAGTGCTCTTGGGGGCTTCAGAGTGCCCAGTTTATCACTGCGCATGCAGAAATGACCACCTGCAACGTTTGGTTTATGTTTTATAAGCATTTTTAGTTTTATTGCTTAAATCGCATTTTCTCGACGAGCTGAGCACGTTTTCTGGATGGTGCCTCTCCCGTCACTCTGGTTAGGTTGGCAAAGTAAAAAGCGCTCTTGGGTGCTTCAGAGTGCCGAGTTTATCACTGCGCATGAAGAAATGACCACCTGTTTTATAAGCATTTTTAATTGTATTGCTTAGAGTGCATTTTCTCGACGAGCTGAGCACGTTTTCTAGTAAAAAGCGCTCTTGGGTGCTTCAGAGTGCCGAGTTGAGTGCGTGGTTTAGCGTCCGCCCCCGGTCCCTTATGGGACCCTATTTGGCCCGCGGACCGGCCGGCGGGAGCTCCGTGAAAGCCTGTCCGCCCTCCGAGCACTCCTGCCGGGCGTGGGTTAGAGACCGCGCCCGGTCACTTATGGGACCCTAATTGGCCCGCGGACCGGCTAGCGGTACCTCCGTGAATGCCTATCCGCCGTCCGAGCACTCCTGCCGGGCCTGAGTTAGAGACCGCGCCCGGTCACTTATGGGACCCTAAATGGCCCGCGGACCGGCTGGCGGTACCACCGTGAAAGCCTATCCGCCCTCCGAGCACTCCTGCCGGGCGTGAGTTCGAGACCGCGCCCGGTCACTTATGGGACCCTAAATGGCCCGCGGACCGGCTGGCGGGAGCTCCGTGAAAGCCTGTCCGCCCTCCGAGCACTCCTGCCGGGCGTGGGTTAGAGACCGCGCCCGGTCACTTATGGGACCCTAAATGGCCCGCGGACCGGCTGGCGGTACCACCGTGAAAGCCTATCCGCCCTCCGAGCACTCCTGCCGGGCGTGAGTTCGAGACCGCGCCCGGTCACTTATGGGACCCTAAATGGCCCGCGGACCTGCTGGCGGTACCTCCGTGAATGCCTATCCGCCCTCCGAGCACTCCTGCCGGGCCTGAGTTCGAGACCGCGCCCGGTCATGTATGGGACCCTGAATGGCCCGCGGACCGGCTGGCGGGACGTCCGTGGATGCCTATCCGCCCTCCGAGCACTCCCGCCGGGCGTGGGTTAGAGACCGCGCCCGGTCATGTATGGGACCCTGAATGGCCCGCGGACCGGCTGGCGGGACATCCGTGAATGCCTATCCGCCCTCCGAGCACTCCTGCCGGGCGTGGGTTAGAGACCGCGCCCGGTCAGTTATGGGACCCTAAATAGCCCGCGGACCGGCTGGCGGGACCTCCGTGAATGCCTATCCGCCCTCCGAGCACTCCTGCCGGGCCTGAGTTTGAGACCGCGCCCGGACAGTTATGGGACCCTAAATAGCCCGCGGACCGGCTGGCGGTACTTCCGTGAATGCCTATTCGCCCTCCGAGCACTCCTGCCGGGCCTGAGTTTGAGACCGCGCCCGGTCAGTTATGGGACCCTAAATAGCCTGCGGACCGGCTGGCGGGACCTCCGTGAATGCCTATCCGCCCTCCGAGCACTCCTGCCGGGCGTGGGTTTGAGACCGCGCCCGGTCAGTTATTGGACCCTAAATAGCCCGCGGACCGGCTGGCGGTACTTCCGTGAAAGCCTATCCGCCCTCCGAGCACTCCTGCCGGGCGTGAGTTAGAGACCGCGCCCGGTCACTTATGGGACCCTAAATGGCCCGCGGACCTGCGGGCGGAGCTTCCGTGAAAGCCTATCCGCCTTCCGAGCGCTCTTGCCGGGCGTGAGTTCGCGTCCGCGCCCGGTCGCCTCACGTCACTGTGGTTAAGTTGGCATAGTAAAAAGCGCTCTTGGGTCCTTCAGAGTGCGGAGTTTATCACTGCGCATGAAGAAATGACAACCTGCAACGTTTGGTTTATGTTTTATAAGCATTTTTAGTTTTATTGCTTAAATCGCATTTTCTCGACGAGCTGAGCACGTTTTCTGGATGGTGCCTCTCCCGTCACTCTGGTTAGGTTGGCAAAGTAAAAAGCGCTCTTGGGTGCTTCAGAGTGCCTAGTTTATCACTGCACATAAAGAAATGACCACCTGCAACGTTTGGTTTATGTTTTATGAGCATTTTTAATTGTATTGCTTAGAGCGCATTTTCTCGACGAGCTGAGCACTATTTCTAGTAAAAAGCGCTCTTGGGTGCTTCAGAGTGCCGGGTTTATCACTGCGCATGCATAAATGACCACCTGCAACGTTTGGTTTATGTTTTATAAGCATTTTTTGTTTTATTGCTTAAATCGCATTTTCTCGACGAGCTGAGCACGTTTTCTGGATGGTGCCTCTCCCGTCACTCTGGTTAGGTTGGCATAGTAAAAAGTGCTCTTGGGGGCTTCAGAGTGCCCAGTTTATCACTGCGCATGCAGAAATGACCACCTGCAACGTTTGGTTTATGTTTTATAAGCATTTTTAGTTTTATTGCTTAAATCGCATTTTCTCGACGAGCTGAGCACGTTTTCTGGATGGTGCCTCTCCCGTCACTCTGGTTAGGTTGGCAAAGTAAAAAGCGCTCTTGGGTGCTTCAGAGTGCCGAGTTTATCACTGCACATAAAGAAATGACCACCTGCAACGTTTGGTTTATGTTTTATGAGCATTTTTAATTGTATTGCTTAGAGCGCATTTTCTCGACGAGCTGAGCACTATTTCTAGTAAAAAGCGCTCTTGGGTGCTTCAGAGTGCCGGGTTTATCACTGCGCATGCAGAAATGACCACCTGCAACGTTTGGTTTATGTTTTATAAGCATTTTTTGTTTTATTGCTTAAATCGCATTTTCTCGACGAGCTGAGCACGTTTTCTGGATGGTGCCTCTCCCGTCACTCTGGTTAGGTTGGCATAGTAAAAAGCGCTCTTGGGGGCTTCAGAGTGCCCAGTTTATCACTGCGCATGCAGAAATGACCACCTGCAACGTTTGGTTTATGTTTTATAAGCATTTTTAGTTTTATTGCTTAAATCGCATTTTCTCGACGAGCTGAGCACGTTTTCTGGATGGTGCCTCTCCCGTCACTCTGGTTAGGTTGGCAAAGTAAAAAGCGCTCTTGGGTGCTTCAGAGTGCCGAGTTTATCACTGCACATAAAGAAATGACCACCTGCAACGTTTGGTTTATGTTTTATGAGCATTTTTAATTGTATTGCTTAGAGCGCATTTTCTCGACGAGCGGAGCACTATTTCTAGTAAAAAGCGCTCTTGGGTGCTTCAGAGTGCCGGGTTTATCACTGCGCATGCAGAAATGACCACCTGCAACGTTTGGTTTATGTTTTATAAGCATTTTTTGTTTTATTGCTTAAATCGCATTTTCTCGACGAGCTGAGCACGTTTTCTGGATGGTGCCTCTCCCGTCACTCTGGTTAGGTTGGCATAGTAAAAAGTGCTCTTGGGGGCTTCAGAGTGCCCAGTTTATCACTGCGCATGCAGAAATGACCACCTGCAACGTTTGGTTTATGTTTTATAAGCATTTTTAGTTTTATTGCTTAAATCGCATTTTCTCGACGAGCTGAGCACGTTTTCTGGATGGTGCCTCTCCCGTCACTCTGGTTAGGTTGGCAAAGTAAAAAGCGCTCTTGGGTGCTTCAGAGTGCCGAGTTTATCACTGCACATGAAGAAATGACCACCTGCAACGTTTGGTTTATGTTTTATGAGCATTTTTAATTGTATTGCTTAGAGCGCATTTTCTCGACGAGCGGAGCACGTTTTCTAGTTAAAAGCGCTCTTGGGTGCTTCAGAGTGCCGAGTTTATCACTGCGCATGAAGAAATGACCACCTGCAACGTTTGGTTTATGTTTTATAAGCATTTTTAATTTTATTGCTTAAATCGCATTTTCTCGACGAGCTGAGCACGTTTTCTGGATGGTGGCTCTCCCGTCACTCTGGTTAGGTTGGCATAGTAAAAAGCGCTCTTGGGGGCTTGAGAGTGCCGAGTTTATCACTGCGCATGAAGAAATGACCACCTGCAACGTTTGGTTTATGTTTTATAAGCATTTTTTGTTTTATTGCTTAAATCGCATTTTCTCGACGAGCTGAGCACGTTTTCTGGATGGTGCCTCTCCCGTCACTCTGGTTAGGTTGGCATAGTAAAAAGTGCTCTTGGGGGCTTCAGAGTGCCCAGTTTATCACTGCGCATGCAGAAATGACCACCTGCAACGTTTGGTTTATGTTTTATAAGCATTTTTAATTGTATTGTAGAGCGCATTTTCTCGACGAGCTGAGCACGTTTTCTAGTAAAAAGCGCTCTTGGGTGCTTCAGAGTGCCGAGTTTATCACTGCGCATGCAGAAATGACCACCTGCAACGTTTGGTTTATGTTTTATAAGCATTTTTTGTTTTATTGCTTAAATCGCATTTTCTCGACGAGCTGAGCACGTTTTCTGGATGGTGCCTCTCCCGTCACTCTGGTTAGGTTGGCATAGTAAAAAGTGCTCTTGGGGGCTTCAGAGTGCCCAGTTTATCACTGCGCATGCAGAAATGACCACCTGCAACGTTTGGTTTATGTTTTATAAGCATTTTTAGTTTTATTGCTTAAATCGCATTTTCTCGATGAGCTGAGCACGTTTTCTGGATGGTGCCTCTCCCGTCACTCTGGTTAGGTTGGCAAAGTAAAAAGCGCTCTTGGGTGCTTCAGAGTGCCGAGTTTATCACTGCACATGAAGAAATGACCACCTGCAACGTTTGGTTTATGTTTTATGAGCATTTTTAATTGTATTGCTTAGAGCGCATTTTCTCGACGAGCTGAGCACGTTTTCTAGTTAAAAGCGCTCTTGGGTGCTTCAGAGTGCCGAGTTTATCACTGCGCATGAAGAAATGACCACCTGCAACGTTTGGTTTATGTTTTATAAGCATTTTTAATTTTATTGCTTAAATAGCATTTTCTCGACGAGCTGAGCACGTTTTCTGGATGGTGGCTCTCCCGTCACTCTGGTTAGGTTGGCATAGTAAAAAGCGCTCTTGGGGGCTTGAGAGTGCCGAGTTTATCACTGCGCATGAAGAAATGACCACCTGCAACGTTTGGTTTATGTTTTATAAGCATTTTTAGTTTTATTGCTTAAATCGCATTTTCTCGACGAGCTGAGCACGTTTTCTGGATGGTGCCTCTCCCGTCACTCTGGTTAGGTTGGCATAGTAAAAAGTGCTCTTGGGGGCTTCAGAGTGCCCAGTTTATCACTGCGCATGCAGAAATGACCACCTGCAACGTTTGGTTTATGTTTTATAAGCATTTTTAGTTTTATGCTTAAATCGCATTTTCTCGATGAGCTGAGCACGTTTTCTGGATGGTGCCTCTCCCGTCACTCTGGTTAGGTTGGCAAAGTAAAATGCGCTCTTGGGTGCTTCAGAGTGCCGAGTTTATCACTGCACATGAAGAAATGACCACCTGCAACGTTTGGTTTATGTTTTATGAGCATTTTTAATTGTATTGCTTAGAGCGCATTTTCTCGACGAGCTGAGCACGTTTTCTAGTAAAAATCGCTCTTGGGTGCTTCAGAGTGCCGAGTTGATCACTGCGCATGAAGAAATGACCACCTGCAACGTTTGGTTTATGTTTTATAAGCATTTTTAATTTTATTGCTTAAAACGCATTTTCTCGACGAGCTGAGCACGTTTTCTGGATGGTGTCTCTCCCGTCACTCTGGTTAGGTTGGCAAAGTAAAAAGTGCTCTTGGGTGCTTCAGAGTGCCGAGTTTATCACTGCGCATGAAGAAATGACCACCTGCAACGTTTGGTTTATGTTTTATAAGCATTTTTAATTGTATTGCTTAGAGCGCATTTTCTCGACGAGCTGAGCACGTTTTCTAGTAAAAAGCGCTCTTGGGTGCTTCAGAGTGCCGAGTTTATCACTGCGCATGCAGAAATGACCACCTGCTACGTTTGGTTTATGTTTTATAAGCATTTTTTGTTTTATTGCTTAAATCGCATTTTCTCGACGAGCTGAGCACGTTTTCTGGATGGTGCCTCTCCCGTCACTCTGGTTAGGTTGGCATAGTAAAAAGTGCTCTTGGGGGCTTCAGAGTGCCCAGTTTATCACTGCGCATGCAGAAATGACCACCTGCAACGTTTGGTTTATGTTTTATAAGCATCTTTAGTTTTATTGCTTAAATCGCATTTTCTCGATGAGCTGAGCACGTTTTCTGGATGGTGCCTCTCCCGTCACTCTGGTTAGGTTGGCAAAGTAAAAAGCGCTCTTGGGTGCTTCAGAGTGCCGAGTTTATCACTGCACATGAAGAAATGACCACCTGCAACGTTTGGTTTATGTTTTATGAGCATTTTTAATTGTATTGCTTAGAGCGCATTTTCTCGACGAGCTGAGCACGTTTTCTAGTAAAAAGTGCTCTTGGGTGCTTCAGAGTGCCGAGTTTATCACTGCGCATGAAGAAATGACCACCTGCAACGTGTGGTTTATGTTTTATAAGCATTTTTAATTTTATTGCTTAAATCGCATTTTCTCGACGAGCTGAGCACGTTTTCTGGATGGTGGCTCTCCCGTCACTGTGGTTAGGTTGGCATAGTAAAAAGCGCTCTTGGGGGCTTCAGAGTGCCGAGTTTATCACTGCGCATGAAAAAATGACCACCTGCAACGTTTGGTTTATGTTTTATAAGCATTTTTAATCTTCCATGCGTGTCGCGGTGTGTGCGAAGCCCGAGCGCGGTCCACCGTCTTCGGACAGCCAGCAGCCGAGCGCCGGCCTCTCACTTCCACCCGCTGAGGCTGAAGAGAGCCCCGGAGAATAGGACCGGGCGTGTGTAAAACCCGTGCCCGAGCGCGGTCCACCGTCCTCGGACAGCCAGTCACATGGGCCCCTCCGGAGGCGCCTCCGTAGAATACGAACGGGCCGTGGCAGCGTGCGCCACAGCAGCCTCGCAGTGCCACTGGGCGAAAATGCACCAAAGCCCATTCATTTACAACGGCGTGTCCGCCAGATATATGGGGCTTGTTAGAGAGTGTATCCGCCTTCCGAGCGCTTTTGACGGGCGTGGGTCTGCGGCCGCGCCCGGTACATTGTGGAACCCTATTTGGCCCGCGGACCGGCTGGCGGGGGCTTCCGTGAAAGCCTATCCGCCTTCCGAGCTCTCCTGCCGGGCGTGGGTTAGCGTCCCTCGCCCGGTCCCTTATGGAACCCTATTTGGCCCGCGGACCGGCTGGCGGGAATTCAGTGAAAGCCTATCCGCCTTCCGAGCGCTCTTGCCGGGCGTGGGTTAGCGTCCGCGCCTAGTCCCTTATGGAACCCTATTTGGCCCGCGGACCGGCTGGCGGCGCTTCCGTGAAAGCCTATCCGCCTTCCGAGCGCTCTTGCCGGGCGTGGGTTAGCGTCCGCGCCCGGTCCCTTATGGAACCCTATTTGGCCCGTGGACCGGCTAGCGGGGCTTCCGTGAAAGCTTATTCGCCTACCGAGCGCTCCTGCCGGACGTGGGTTAGCGTCCGCGCCCGGTACCTTGTGGAACCATAATTAGCCCGCGGACCGGCTAGTGGGGCTTCCGTGAAAGCCTATCCGCCTTCCGAGCGCTCCTGCCGGGCGTGGATTAGCGGCCGCGCCCGGTACCTTGTGGAACCATAATTAGCCCGCGGACCGGCTGGTGGGGCTTCCGTGAATAGGTAGAAAAAAGATGAACAGTTAAAAGTTGGAATGGGTTGAAAAATGTAGAAATTAGATTAGAAAAACAACATTTTGGAGAATTTGGTTGAATTTCAAATTTGAAAATTATGAATTTTTGATAAGTGGGAAGTTGTGGAATAGCTAGGCAAAAGATGAACAGTTGAAAGTTGGAATGGTTTGAATCGAATGAAAAATGTAGAAGTTATAGTTGAAAAACAAAATTCTGGAGATTTTGGTTGAAGTTCAAATTTGAAAATTTGGAATTTTTGGTAAGTGGGAAGTTGTGGAATAGGTAGAAAAAGATGAACGGTTGAAAGTTGGAAGTGGTTGAATCGGTTGAAAAATGTAGAAATTAGATTAGAAAAACGAAATTTTAGAGAATTTGGTTGAATTTCAGATTTGAAAATTTGGAGTTTTTGGTAAGTGGGAAGTTGTGGAATAGGTAGGAAAAAGATGAACGGTTAAAAGTTGGAATGGGTTGAATATGTTGAAAAATGTAGAAATTAGAGTAGAAAAAAAAATGTTTGGAGAATTTGATTGAATTTCAAATTTGAAAATTTTGGATTTTTGGTAAGTGGGAAGTTGTGGAATGGGTAGAAAAAAAGATGAACAGTTGAAAGTTGGAATGGGTATAATCGGTTGAAAAATGTAGAAATTAGAGTAGAAAAACATAATTTTGAAGAATTTGGTTTAATTTCAAATTTGAAAATTTTGAATTTTTGGTAAGTGGGAAGTTGTGGAATAGGTAGGCAAAAGATGAACAGTTGAAAGTTGGAATGGGTTTAATCGGTTGAAATATATAGAAATTAGTCTAGAAAAAATTTTTTGGGAGAATTTGATTGATTTTCAAATTTGAAAATGTTGAATTTTTGGTAAGTGGGAAGTTATGGAATAGGTAGAAGAAGCCTCTAGCTGTTTGTATTTTACTTGAATAACATTCCATTTGTTATGATTCCATTGGTGACAATAAAGGTCAATAAAGGGGATTATTAACACGTTAAGAAATCAATGAACCTGGACTGAGTCATAGTGGCATCATTCAGCAAATCTTTTGTGGAACTGATGAGTGATCAGTTAAGGACTTTCTAGTGACATAAGCACTGACCACTAATATACTGTATCTCCTGATAAGACCTGATAAATTTTAATATTAATTTGTCTTATTGAAACCAATACGCTTACAGTTACTATACAGGGTCCATGTATGTAATACTACTCAAAAGTATTTAAAGCAATTGTATTTTTCTTGTCTCTCGTTCATTCATTTGGATATTTCTATTTCTTCTACCCCCACACCACCACTACCACCGCTTCACTAATCTCCACCTGACAGGACTGTCTCAGAAAATTAGAATATTGTGATAAAGTTCTTTATTTTCTGTAATGCAATTAAAAAAACACAAATGTCATACATTCTGGATTCATTACAAATCAACTAAAATATTGCAAACGTTTTATTATGTTAGATATTGTAAGCCTTTTTTATTTTAATACTGTTGATTATGGCATACAGCAGGGGTGGCCAACCAGTCAGAGGCGAAGAGCCACATTTTTGACTGTGTCATCCCAAAGAGCCACATCCCCCCCCCCCCGCAAAGAGCCACATCACCCCGAGAGAGACAGACACACACAGGCCTCTGCTCAGCCAGATTTATTGAATATGTCCCACACCAAGATAATGACAGTTATTTAACAGTTAACATTGTGTGCACTGTCTCACACACACATAAACTCTCAGTTCAAGCAAGTCCACAAACAGAAATATAACAATTTTCAATAACCCTAACCCTTTAATGAAGTCGCCTTCATTGTATGGCTTTTTAGCCTGTGCAATGTTCCAAGCCAGTTGATATGATGCAAGCGTTACGGTCTCTGAGTGGTTTGTAAATTTTTGGAAAAAATGCATCTGCTTTTCTGCCTGACTTTTCAAAGTGACCAACCTGTGCTTGCGAAGTTCAGTCCCTTTTGGAAATTCCTGGTCGATATTAGGATGGACTGAGCTGAAGTGACGCTGAAGATTTGAAGCTTTGAAATGAACTAATGATGCCTGACATATAAGGCAGAATGGCTTGCCATTACGTTCAACAAAAAAATATAAACTCTCCCACTCTGTTAAAAACGTCCTGTGTTCTTCTTCATATTTTTGTTTGGCTGTGCTTTTTTTCCCTGCCATTTTGAGAGCGAACTTGAAACAAATTATTTACAACTCAAATGAACGCGCGCATTTGTCATCAGTACGTCATTCTTCTTCTTCTTTTCAACTCAAACCGATTCAACTGGTCAGCGCACCACCGCCACCTAGGGGGAATAAATGGCAGCGCCAGCCAAGCATTTTGACGCTTGTCATGTGAAATCTCCTGAAGAGCCGCATGAAACCAGCCAAAGAGCCGCATGCGGCTCGCGAGCCGCGGGTTGGCCACTGCTGGCATACAGCTTAAGAAAACTCAAATATTCTATCTCAAAATTTTAGAATATCATGAAAAGATATACTAGTAGGGTATTCAAATAATCGCTTGAATCGTCTAACTCAGAACACCTGGAAGGGTTTCCTGAGCTTTGAAAAACACTCAGCTTGGTTCAGTAAACTAAATCACAAGCATGAGGAAGACTGCTGATCTGATGCTGTCCAGAGGGCCATCATTGACACCCTCCATCGGGAGGGTCAGACACAAAAAGAAAAAGGTTGACGTCATGATGGCGCCACGGATGGCCGCCACGGTTAGTCACTCTCTGTTACTTTGTCTTATTTTGTGTTTTCTGTGTCCTCTGATTTCCATCCCGGATCACTTTTACCAGAGAAGCGTTGTTAAACATCGGACAGTCTTCTCCTGGTATTTTCTCTTCTGTTCTCTTTGATCCAGACTGTTTGACGGAGATTTTAGCCGGAGCGGCGGTGCTATACAAGCTAGCACGTCGAAGACGACGCGCCAGAGCCCTCGTAAAGCTGAGGTGCCCTACCATCAATTCATCCGGCGAATGTCCGCTCCCTGGCGAACAAGATGGACGAACTGCTGCTCCTCGCTTCAAGGAACACGGACTTCAGCAGATCCGCCGCGCTGTGCTTCGTTGAAACGTGGCTTGACGGACGCACCCCCCACCATGCCGTGGAGTTAGCTGGGTTTCGGCTAATGCGTGCAGACCGCAGCGCGAAGCTCACCGAAAAATCAAAGGGAGGTGGTCTCTGTTTCTATATTAATGAACGTTGGTGTACTGATGTCACGGTGTTGAAAGAGTCTTGCAGCCCTCTCCTAGAAACACTTTTCATAAACTGCCAGCTGTTCTATTCACCACGGGAGTTCTCCTCGGTCGTCATGGCGGCTGTTTAAATTCCACCACACGCACGTGCGAGTGAAGCCACGCAGATGCTGGCTGACCAGGTGACAGACACGGAGAAACTTCTACCAAATTCACTAATCATTGTTCTGGGTGATTTTAACAGGGCGAACCTCGCACACGAACTCCCCCAATACAGACAGCACATAACGTGTCCCACCAGAGGGGCACTGGACCACTGCTACACCGTAATTAAGGATCCATACCACTCTGTGGCTCGTGCAGCTTTAGGATTCTCGGACCACTGTCTAGTTCATCTTATCCCGGCCTACAGGCAGAAATTACTATTTCTAAGCCTGTGGTGAGGACTGTGAGGAAGTGGACAGTGAAATCAAGGCAGGACCTCCAAGCCTGCTTTGACTGCACCGATTGCGGAGTTTTTGAAGCTGCAACTTCAGACCTGCATGAACTCACTGACACTGTCACATCATACATCAGTTTTTGTGAGGATCTGTGTGTGCAGACTAAGACCTTCTGCACGTACAACAACGACAAACCTTGGTTTACACCGAACCTCAGGAGGCTGAGCAAAGTCAAGGAGGAGGCCTACAGGAGCGGCGACCGGGACCTGTTCGAGCAGACCACAAACACACTGAACCAAGAGGTCAGGAAAGCCAGTAGGTGTTACGGGAAGAGCCTGTAGAAACACTTCTCTGCCAATCCTGATCCCTCAACAGTGTGGAAAGGTCTGCAGAGCACCACGGGCTTCAAGAAACGAATGGGGCTACATCTGCCAGAAACCTTTCTGTAGCTTGAACAGTGTCACTTTTGTTCTTTAAGAAATATACAAACACAGTCGTGGAAAAATCATCAGTAAATGAAACTGCATATCTGTAACCATTAGGGGTGTAAATCGCGGGTTTTGTCACGATACGATATCATATCGATACAAAGGACCACGATACGATTATTGCCGATATCTTAAAGCCTGCTGTGATTCATTCATGATACATCACGATATAGTGCTCCACGATCGATATTTTTATTTATTTTTTTTTTTTTTTAAATAAAAAATATAGAACAATATCCTGATTTATAACAATTCATACGCAAAATCAACAAGGTACTGCAAACTCTTTATTTAGGAAATTACAAGAGTATTGTAGTATACAAAGTGCTTATTTTAACACTGAACTTTATCAAATTCCTATATTTTTTCTCATATAAGTAAAGAAAAATGAATATTCTTTCTTTTTTTGGAATACCATTAACTTTAAAGTGCATTACTGAACTATTTATTTACAATAATTTTAATTGTCCGTTGAGCCATCTTTTCTTTGGAATCCAAAGTGCTTCCAAACGAATGACTTGAAGCCCAAAGGGGAGCGAATTTCCTCGTCTTCTTGGACACTAGCCATAGCACCAGCACGCCCAGGAGCCGCGTAGTTGTCGGCTCCCCTTTCACGCGCCTGCTCTGCTCACAACACAGCACGCCGCGTACTGCTCCCGGAAAGAGGAAGCAAGCAACAATGAACTGGATTTCAAAATAAAGTCGCGTCTAATGTCCGAGGTCAAACACGGCGATATAAATCGATGTTTACGTTTAGCATCGATGCCAATAAATCGTAGAGCATTATATCGATTAATCGATGTGTATCGATGAATCGTTACACCCCTAGTAACCATCTCTAGACTCTGGCTGGATTGGCCCTGCCAAATCTGTGTGAACTAGCTCAAGAGGGATTTTAGCCCTCACATCAGGTTCTTCGTTTCTGGTTTGGAAAAACTTCCCTTTAGTACACACTTCACAATGTTTAGGTCTGTTCATCGACCCCTTAATTTTCATGCCATCAACGACATTTTGTAACTTCTGAATGTCATTATAGTTGCAGTGCCCCAGTATCTCATGCCACGTCTGAATAGCATGACACCCTTTACATTGGTCATCATCACAATCATCGTTATCATCATCATTTACTGTGTGCAAATAACACACTTCTTTTGTCGATCAAGCAGACTTCTGCATCGCCTCGGCGCTCCGCGACACCCTTGCACCGCGTGCCGTCCGCTAGCTCCACGCAGTGTGTCTCGGCCTGGAACCCGTCATCAAACCGCTTGAACTTTGCCTGGTCTGTGACGATGTGCGAGGTAGCCCCGCAGTCAACCATCAGGCCTCTCACATGTCGACTCTCACTGTCCCCTCGCTCACTCGGAAGAAGTACTCGCCCTGGTCCTGGGAGCGGAAGTGTCTCCCCGTGGGCCCTACGTGCGTCGTCCCGGTTGCCGCTCTGCTTCCGCCTGCAGGTCGCGTCCCGGTGTGTGCTGCTCTTGCAATGGCTGCACCACAGTTTACGTCGGCAGGCTCTGGCCATGTGTCCCTTCAGGCCGCACTTGAAGCACACACCTCCGCGGCGCTCCTCTCGGCTCCCCGGTCACCTGAACTGTCAGGTCTTGCTCTCCTCTGCCGCACGTTAATCACGTTGTCATCTGCTTCAGCCCGCATCTTCTTTGTGTCCTCGTAACTGCGCAACTTTGTCTTGAAGTCAGAAAACTGCATCGTCTCATCACGTTGTGTGACATGGATTGAAAATGGTTTAAAAGACTCTGGCAGACCTTTTAAAACCATTGCTACCAATAGTCCATCACTTAATGTCTCACCGGCGTTTCTTAGCGCTGTGATTGCGGTCTCTGCCCGGATCACATACACTTTCACTCAAACTTCTGCAGTGATGTCAATTCTGTGTAGAGACTTATGATGCGTGGCTTGCCTTTGCCTTGATAGTAGTTTCTCAGGATCTTTAAGGCCCTTCGTCCGTCATTGCCAGCATCGCGCATCACCAGCGACAAACTTTTATCATTCAAAAACTGAATGAGTTCTGCATACGCTTCCGCATTCTTTCTTGCGTCTTCCCGTAGTTCGTCTTCTTCCTCTTCTTCCTCGGTTGTGGGCTCAGTTAAGATAACGTCTTTTAAACCCTGCAATCGCAGGTGGCCCAAAAACTTTGCCTCCCATAATTCGTAATTCTTTTCATCGCCGTAGAACAGTAACCGCGACCAGCGGCTACCAAGACTGTTCCTCTCTGCAGCCCGTCCGCTCATGGTGCTCACAGCATGCTATGAGTACGAGTACGTCGGTGGGAACATGCGGTGTTGGGTTTACCTGGGCCCATAACCTGTTGGCAGAGTAGCCATACAGCAGCAGGTACTTGTGAGAAACCCAATCGCACCATACCCAGTGGAATAAAATAAAGAAAAACGAGGTGGACGATCAACTCTGTTTGCACACCTCTCGAAAGATTTCATGACCACAGATGTCAGAGCGACAGGTCTATAGTCATTCAAACCTGTGATGGCGGGCTTCTTGGCCACCGGTACGATGGTGGAGCTCTTGAAGCACGAGGGCACCTCACACAGCTCCAGGGAACAGTTGAAGATCCGTGCAATGGTGGGTGCCAGCTCTTCAGCACAGACTTTCAAGCAGGAAGGTGACACGCCGTCTGGGCCCGGTGCCTTCCTGATCTTTCGTCTCCGGAACATCTGGCGCACTTCCTTCTCACGGATCTGGAGTGCGGGCGCGGCCTCTGCAAGAGAGAGAGTAGGTGACAACGGTGATGGAGGTGTGGACAGAGCGGTTGTGGGGGGAGGTGAGTTGTTGGCAGAGTAGCCATACAGCAGCAGGTACTTGTGAGAAACCCAATCGCACCAAACTCAGTGGAATACAATAAAGAAAGACGAGAAGGACGATCAACTCTGCACACCATTCACTGCGACTACTGCGGCAACAGCTAGTAGGGACCTACTGCGCAGCATGCGGGAAGGCATTTTATTAAACATGCCCACTAATCAACACAGGTGTCTTCATTTAGCACTTAGACAGTCAACATTTTCTGTCATTAAAACAATAAATTAATAAATACAATAAACCAACATTTGGAAAAACAATAGAAACCATATAATTGAGAGCATATCTCGGCATGAGTATGTTCCAAGATGGCGGCGCCCCTGTTGGCCGCGGCCGCTACGGGTCTCAGCATACGACGGGGATATTCACAAAATATGTCGCCTAGGACACTACAAACAACTCAAAGTTTAGTTTATCCATCCAGTAGATTAGCGTATGATCGCCAGCGCCTGCTGGAGGTACGGTCATCGAGTGTTTTCGGACACGTAGCCACAACTACCCTAGTCTGTTTGCGTAGCCTCGGAGTGCTCAGGGCGCTAGCCCCAGGAGCTCACGACGCAGCGGGCTCGCCGGGCAGCACACGCCGGAGGAGGAGTAAGCGTAGGCGGTGTGACCGGCGGCGAAAGCGCGGCTGTCGAGGTGGGCTAACGGCTAAGCTGAGAGCTAACCCCTACAAACCGCCGCTTCCATCCATCTTCCTCTCCAACGTCCGCTCGCTGGATAATAAAATGGACCATCTAAAACTGGAACTCTCTTCAAAGAGGGAAGTTAGAAACTGCTGCGCTCTCATCCTGACGGAGACATGGCTGAACTCATCAATGCCGGACAACGCCGTTAGCCTGGAGGGGCTCGCTACATTCCGCGCCGACAGAAACAGCGAGCTAAGCGGTAAATCCCGAGGAGGTGGGCTGTGTGTCTACATCAACAACAACTGGTGCAAAAATGCTAGATCTGTCGCCAGCTTCTGCTCTTCGGACATCGAGCTTTTGACTGTGAACTGCAGACCCTTCTACCTGCCCAGGGAGTTTACTGTTGTTAGCATCACGGCTGTGTACGTGCCTCCTAGCGCTAACACTAAAGAGGCCATGAGGGTTCTCTACCGGACAATTAGTGAGCTGCAATCCACGCACACAGAGGGGGTTTTCATCATTGCTGGGGACTTCAACCAGGCTAGCATGAAGACTATTCTCCCTCATTTTTACCAACACGTGGATTTTCCAACTCGGGGAGAGAACACTCTGGACTTGGTTTACACCAATATAAAGGATGCATTCAGAGCAGCCCCCCGCCCCCACCTCGGCTCTTCAGACCACCTATCTGTTATGCTAACCCCTGCATACAGGCCCCTGCTGATCAGAGCAAAACCCACAGTGAAGCAGGTGAGGGTGTGGTCTGAGGGGGCCATGGAGGCACTCCAGGACTGCTTTGAGTGCTCTGACTGGGACATGTTCAAATCAGCAGCAACATATGACAATCAGATCAACATTGATGAGTACGCCATGACTGTGTCAGCCTACATCAACAAATGCTCCGAGGACGTCAGCACCACTAAGAACATCATCACCCGAGCCAACCAACGACCCTGGATGACTGAGGATGTACGTCATACGCTGCGAGCACGGAACTCAGCCTTCAAGTCTGGCGACAAGGAGGCACTGAGGACAGCGAGAGCCAACTTGAACCGTGCCATCAGGCTAGCGAAGCGAAGCCACAGTCGGAAAATTCAGGATTTTTTCCACGACGCCAATAACACCAGGAGTATGTGGCAAGGCATACGGGCGATCACGGACTACAACTCACCCTCCCCCCCGGTGGGTGAGGTTGATGCTGACTTCCTAAATGGTCTAAATAACTTCTTTGGGCGTTTTGAGGCACTAAACAGCACTCCGGCAGTTAAAACTGTTCCCCACCAGGAAGAGGAGGTCCTCTGCCTTGACTCAGCCGACGTGTGGAAGACTCTGAGAAGAGTCAACCCACGTAAGGCCCCAGGCCCCGACAACATACCTGGGCGGGTGTTCAAGGAATGTGCAGGCCAGCTGGCTGGTGTCATCACAGACATTTTTAACATCTCGCTGGACCAAGCCAAAGTGCCAGTGTGCTTCAAGGCTGCCTCCATCATTCCGGTGCCGAAGAAACCTCAAATCACCTCATGGAATGACTACAGACCTGTGGCACTGACTCCCATCATGATGAAGTGCTTCGAAAGGCTGCTCAAAGATCACATCGTCTCCAGACTCCCCCCAACATTCGATCCGTTCCAGTTTGCCTACCGGCAGAACCGCTCCACTGAGGATGCCATCTCCTCCGTTCTTCACCTGAGCCTGGCTCACCTGGAGGAGAGGAACACCCACGTGCGGTTGCTGTTCCTGGACTTCAGCTCAGCGTTTAATACCATCATTCCACAACATCTGGTGGAAAAACTGGAACACCTGGGCTTCAGCACCCCCCTTCGGAACTGGCTGCTAGACTTCCTCACCAACAGACCTCAGTCAGTCCGGGTCGGACAGAACACCTCCGATGTCATCACCCTCAGCACAGGCTCCCCTCAGGGCTGCGTCCTGAGCCCCCTGCTGTTCACCCTGATGACACACGACTGCGCCCCCAGGTTCACCACCAATCACATCGTGAAGTTTGCAGACGACACAACGGTGGTGGGCCTCATCAGGGACAACAACGACCTGGACTACAGAGAGGAGGTGGAGCAGTTGGTGGGCTGGTGCAGAGAAAATAGCCTGATCCTGAATGTGGAGAAGACGAAGGAGATCATCGTCGACTTCAGGAAGAACCAGCCTCACCACGCTCCACTGATCATCAACAGCTCAGCTGTGGAGGTGGTCAGCAGCACTAAATTCCTGGGAGTCCACATCACAGACGACCTCACCTGGACTGTGAACACCACAACACTGGTCAAGAGGGCACAGAAGCGCTTGTACTTCCTGCGGAGGATGAGGAGAGCCCACCTGCCCCCACCCATCATGAGGACGTTCTACCGAAGCACCATAGAGAGCATTCTGACAAGCTGTCTCTCGGTGTGGTGTGGAGGTTGCAGCGCCTCCGATTGGAAGAACCTGAGGAGAGTGGTGAGGACAGCAGAGAGGATCATCGGGGCTCCTCTTCCCTCCATTCAGGACTTGTCATCCCAGCGCTGCGTGTCCCGAGCCCGAAATATTATCAGTGACCCATCACACCCCCACCATGGTCTGTTCTCCCTGCTGCCCTCTGGGAAGAGGTTTCGCAGCATCCGCTGCAGGTCCACCAGGTTCTGCAATAGTTTTTTCCCTGCTGTCGTCAGACTGCTGAACATTCAAACGTAGCATTCCTCTGCACACTTGTAAATACTGTTTTTGTCTCCTGCACTGTTCACATACTTTATCACTGCTGCACTTTGTACTTTATAATTATCTTATCTCATATTTTTATATAGAATGTCACTTTTTTTAACCAGCCGAAATACCTCTACATTGCTGAAAGCCGTATGCAACGAAATTTCGTTTTGTACACACCTAGTGTTGACAAAATGACAATAAAGTTCTGTCTAAGTCTAAGTCTAAGTCTCTAAGTTGATTGTGCTGCAGGAGGTCCTGTTGTGTGGGAGGACCGATCAAACCTGCAGTAGAACCTGTTTAGCTGGTTTGCAAGCCTTGAGCCCAAGGCATGATACGTACATGATACACTATATTATTTGCACTCAGTAAATGATGATGATGATAACGATGATTGTGATGATGACCAATGTAAAGGGTGTCATGATATTCAGACGTGGCATGAGATACTGGGGCACTGCAACTATAATGACATTCAGAAGTTACAAAATGTTGTTGATGGCATGAAAATTAAGGGGTCGATGAACAGACCTCAACATTGTGAAGTGTGTACTAAAGGGAAGTTTTTCCAAACCAGAAACATATAACCTGATGTGAGGGCTAAGGTCCCTCTAGAGCAGGGGTCACCAACACGGTGCCCGCGGGCACCAGGTCGCCCGTGAGGACCGCATGAGTCGCCCGCAGGACTGTTCTAAAATGGCGGCACTTGTCAGTGAGCTGCATCTATTTATTTTACAGTCAAACCTTGGCTTTTGAACATCCTGGTTCTCGAACAAATCGGAATTCTAACAAAAAATTCGAGATTTTTTTGCTTCGGTTGTCGAACAAAATTCGGAGGTCGAACCTCGCGAGATGAGCCGGGAGGACCCGAGAAAACCCGACCGCGCGGCCCGGATGCCGACTGACTCCGTTGTTATTGTATTTTCGTTACTTTGAGGATTGTATTAACCCCTAATCATGCCTCCAAAGAAAGGAAGTGGGAGCAGTAAAGCCATCCTAAAACACAAAGACGCTCTTAAAGCAATGCGACAGTGAGCGCCCGGCGCGCTACGGTTGCGCGATCGGACCAAATTAAGCTCCCTGCGCACTGAGGTCCACTTATAATTTTGGAAAGTACATCAGGACTTTAAAGATATTTTCAAAATTTTAGCGACGGCTCTGTCACAATAATGCGACCAGCGCGGTGCGGTTGCGCTGTCGGCGTCGCGCTACTGTTGCGCGTTCGGCGGTGCGCTGCGGTTGCACGATCGGACAAAATTAAGCTCCTGCGCACTTAGGTCCACTTAAATTTTGGAAAGTATATCAGGACTTTAAAAATATTTTCTAAATTTTAGCGACGACTCTGTCACAATAATGCGACCAGCGCAGTGCAGTTGCGCGGTGGGCGACGCGCTACGGTTGCGCGTTCGGCGGTGCGCTGCAGTTGCGCGATCGGACAAATCGGACCTCTCTCTGTCCCGCCCGTACGGTGTTTTGTTCGTTTAATCAAAGTCAAAGTCAAAGTCAGCTTTATTGTCAATCCCTTCATATGTCAAGACACACAAAGAAACCGAAATTCCGTTTCCTCCATCCCACGGTGACGAGACATACAAGTAGGCGACTCAAAACAAAAACAAGAAGGCACAAACCATAAATAATAAATAATAAATAAAATAAAATAAAATGAGCGATGAATAAATAACAGACCAATAACCCATTAAATATGAGGGGCAAAACCGAGCCAGTGTGCATACAGCAAGAACAGGACGCTACGCTGAAAGGGGGAGCGAGTTCAGGATCCTAACAGCCTGGAGTACGAAGCTGTTGGAAAGTCTGGTGGTGCGGGAGCGCAGGCTCCTGTACCGCCTCCCAGAGGGCAGAAGTTCAAACAAAGAGTGAGCGGGGTGACTCACATCACTCACAATCTTGGTCGCCTTGCGGGTGAGATGGGAGGTGTAAATGTCCTTCAAGGAGGGGAGAGAAGCACCAATAGTCTTACTAGCCGTTTTCACTATGCGCTGCAGGGCCTTCAAGTCGTGGTCAGTGCAGCTGCCACCCCAGACAGCAATACAGCTGGAGAGGACGCTCTCAATGGTGCCGCGGTAAAAAGTAGTCATGACGGCCGGAGGAGCCCCCGCTCGCCTGAGTTTCCGAAGGAAGTACAGGCGGCGCTGGGCCTTCTTCGCCAGCGACGCGGTGTTGGTGGACCAGGAGAGATCCTCACTGATGTGCACCCCCAGGAACCTGGCGCTGCTCACTCTCTCCACCACAGCACCGTCGATGGTCAGCGGCAGGTGTTGGGCGTGACCCTTCCGGAAGTCAACAACAATCTCCTTGGTCTTGTCGACGTTCAGCAGGAGGTTGTTGTCCCTGCACCACGCGGTCAGAAGGTCAACCTCCAGCCTGTATTGAGTCTCGTCTCCCTTGGTGATGAGACCCACCAGAGTCGTGTCGTCAGCAAACTTCACTATGCGGTTGCCGCTGCAGGTGGCAGCGCAGTCATGCGTCAGGAGGGTGAAGAGCAGCGGACTGAGCACGCAGCCTTGGGGGGCCCCTGTGCTCAGCGTGATGCTGGCGGAGATCTTGTCGCCAACACGTACCACCTGTGGCCTCTGACAGAGGAAGTCCAGTAGCCAGTTGCAGAGGCAGGTACTGAGGCCCAGCTTGTCAAGTTTGCTGATGAGACGCTGCGGCACAATGGTGTTGAAGGCAGAACTGAAGTCCACAAACAGCAACCTCACATACGAGTCCTTCCCCTCCAGGTGGGTGAGGGCCGAGTGGAGGGCAGAGCAGATGGCATCCTCAGAGGACCGTTTGGCTCGGTACGCAAACTGGAAGGGGTCAATGGTGGGGGGGAGAACTGACCGGATGTGCTCCAAGACAAGCCGCTCAAAGCACTTCATGATGATGGGCGTAAGTGCCACGGGGCGGTAGTCATTGAAGCAGGACGGAGCAGGCTTCTTCGGCACAGGTACGATGGTGGCAGCTTTGAAACACGACGGGACGATGGCCTGCTGCAGGGAAGTGTTAAAGATGTCCGTGAAGACACCCGTCAGCTCACCAGCGCAGTCCTTCAGCGCTCGACCCGGGATGTTGTCCGGGCCCGCCGCCTTACGGATGTCGATAGCGGCAAGCGTCCTCCTCACGCTGTCGGCGGAGAGGCACAGGGGCAGCTCGTGGGAAGGGGGAGTGGCCTTCAGCGGGCAAGTGCTGTTCCGAGCGTCGAAGCGAGCAAAGAAGCGGTTGAGGTCATTGAGCAGACGGACGTCGCCATCACAGCTCCGCGGCGCGGGCTTGTAGTCCGTGATGGTCTGAATGCCCTGCCAAAGGCGCCGTGCGTCCCTGCTGTCCTTGAAGTGGGCGGTAATTTTGCCCGAGAACGCCCTCTTCGCTTCTTTGATGCCCCGGGACAGGTCGGCCCTCGCAGTCCTCAAGCCAGCCTCATCCCCTGCCCGGAAGGCTTTGTCCCTGGCCCTCAGCAGCCTGAAGACAGCCCCTGTCAGCCATGGCTTCCGGTTAGCCCGAGTGACGACGGATACTGAGTGTGTCACATCATCAATGCACTTCCCGATGTAGGAGGAAACAGAGTCAGTATACTCCTCAATGTCCGCCCGACCGTCGCAAGTGGCCGCCCTCCTAAACACGTCCCAGTCGGTAGAGCCAAAGCAGTCACGAAGCGCATCAGAGGCACCCTCAGGCCACACCCGCACCCGCTTGCGAACCGGTCTGGATGTTCTCACCTTTTGTCTGTATGCGGGCAAAAGCATAACAGTGAGATGGTCAGAAAGTCCAAGATGGGGGAGGGGGGCGGCTTTGAAAGCTCCTTTATGCGAAGAGTAGACCAGGTCCAGGAAGCTGTCGCCACGCGTAGGAAAATCAACATGCTGGTGAAGCCTCGGAAAAACAGACTTCAGATTAGCATGATTAAAATCCCCAGCGAAGATGGTGAAACCGTCAGGGTGCGCTGTCTGTTGGTCACTGACAGCCTGGTACAGTTCACTAAGAGCCGCGACCCTGTCTCCTCCGATGTTGGAAGGCGGGATGTAAACCGCGACCAGCAGAATCGCGGTAAATTCCCTCGGCAGGTAAAAAGGACGGCACTTAATGATCACAAACTCCGCCAGTGGCGAGCAGTGCCTGCATACCACCACAGAGTCCCGGCACCACTCGTCACGGATGTAGACGCATATTCCACCTCCACGAGATTTCCCCCCTCGTACAATGGTCCGGTCCGCCCGATAGCACGCTAGCCGCTCCAGACGTACAGCCGAGTCCGGAATGTTGACGGTCAACCAAGTCTCAGTGAACACGAGCACACAGCAGTCACGCACCGTCCGGTTTGTAGATCTCAGCAAGCGAATGTAATCCATTTTGTTGTCCAGCGATCGAACATTCGCCAGAAGAATGGAAGGCACGGCCGGGCGAGCCGGGTTGGCTGCCAGCCTGGCCCGGACGCCCCCACGCTTGCCCCTCTTCAGCCTCCTCGCACACCGCTTTCGACGCTTCCCAACCGGGGGAGGAATAGCAGACGAGTCCGGCGACGCTTCAGGACGTAGCAGTCCGAGCTCCTTTAATGTCCCCGCATCAAAGTCCAGAACTCGACAAAACTCGCTTTCGCCGATGTCGAGCAGAACCTTCCTGCCGTACTTGTAGCACGACTCAGTACGACGAGACGAACGCACAAAACCGCCGGTCAAACACTCATTTGACGAACAAAACACCGTTCGAGCGGGACAGAGAGAGGTCGCTGCGTATGCACGCGCCGCCATCTTGTTAGCGTCTATGCGTTAATGAGTGTTTGTCCGAGAGTTTTGTGTGTTCGTCTCGTCGTACTGAGTCGTGCTACAAGTACAGCAGGCAGGTTCTGCTCGACATCGGCGAAAGCGAGTTTTGTGGCGTTCTGGACTTTGAAGCGGGGACATTAAAGGAGCTAGGACTGCTCCGTCCTGAAACGTCACCGGGCTCCCCTGCTATTCCTCCCCCGGTTAGGGGGCGTCGGAGGCGGTGTGCGAGGAGGCTGAAGAGGGGCAAGCGCGGAGGCGTCCGGGCCAGGCTGGCGGCCAACCCAGCTCGCCCGGCCGTGCCTTCCATTCTTCTGGCGAATGTTCGATCGCTGGACAACAAGATGGATTACGTTCGCCTGCTGAGATCTACGAACCGGACAGTGCGTAACTGCTGTGTGCTCGTGTTCACTGAGACTTGGTTGACTGTCAACATTCCGGACTCTGCTGTACATCTGTAGAGGCTAGCGTGCAATCGGGCGGACCGGGCCATTGTAAAAGGGGGAAAATCGCGAGGAGGTGGAATATGCGTCTACATCCGTGACGAATGGTGCCGGGACTCTGTAGTGGTATGCAAGCACTGCTCGCCACTGGCGGAGTTTGTGATCATTAAGTGCCGTCCTTTTTACCTGCCGAGGGAATTTACTGCAATTCTGCTAGTCGCGGTATACATCCCGCCTTCCAACATCGAAGGCGACAGGATCACGGCTCTTAGTGAACTGTACCAGTCTGTCAGTGAACAACAGACGGCGCACCCTGACGGTTTCACCGTCTTCGCTGGGGATTTTAATCATGCTAACCTGAAGTCTGTTTTTCCGAGGCTTCACCAACATGTTAATTTTCCAACACGTGGTGACAGCTTCCTGGACCTGGTCTACTCTTCACATAAAGGAGCTTTCAAAGCCGCCCCCCTCCCCCATCTTGGACTTTCTGACCATATCACTGTTATGCTTTTGCCCGCATACAGACAAATGGTGAAAGCATCCAGGCCGGTGGGTTAGAGTGTGGCCTGAGGGTGCCTCTGATGTGCTTCGAGACTGCTTTGGCTCTACTGACTGGGAAATGTTTAAGCTGGCGGCCACTTGCAATGATCGGACGGATATAAAGGAGTATACTGACTGTTTCCTCTTACGTCGCGAAGTGCATTGATGATGTGACCCACTCGAAATACATCGTCACTCGGGCTAACTGGAAGCCGTGGCTGAATGGGCCTGTCCTCAGGCTGCTGAGGGCCAGGTACAAAGCCTTCAGGGCGGGGGATGAGGCTGGCTTAAAAAAGGCGGGGGTTTTTGTCTTGAAACGGATTACATTTTTTTCCATTATTTGTAATGGGAAAAATAGATTTGGAATTCGACCGATTCGCTTCTCGAACCACCTTCTGGAACGGGTTGTGGTCAAAAACCAAGGTTTGACTGTATTTTTGCTATTCTTGTTAAAATCACACTTACATGTGAACTGGAAATGACAATAATAACACAGTGAAAGCCAAATTGAGCAAATTGGCTATTTCAGAAGTGTGTGTCAAACTGGTAGCCCTTTGCCTTAATCAGTACCCAGGAAGTAGCTCTCGGTTTAAGAACGGTTGGTGACCCCTGCTCTAGAGCTAGTTCACACAGATTTGGCAGGGCCAATCCAGCCAGAGTCTAGAGAGGGTTACAGCAGTTTCATTTACTGATGATTTTTCCGCGACTGTGTTTGTATATTTCGTAAAGAACAAAAGTGACACTGTTCAAGCTACAGAAAGGTTTCTGGCAGATGTAGCCCCATAGGACGGGGGGTTCGTTTCTTGAAGCCCGTGGTGCTCTGCAGACCTTTCCACACTGTTGAGGGATCAGGATTGGCAGAGAGGTGTTTCTCCAGGCTCTTCCCGTAACACCTCCTGGCTTTCCTGACCTCTCGGTTCAGTGTGTTTCTGGTCTGCTTGAACAGGTCCCGGTCGCCGCTCCTGTAGGCCACCTCCTTGACTTTGCGCAGCCTCCTGAGGTTCGGTGTAAACCAAGGTTTGTCGTTGTTGTACGTGCAGAAGGTCTTAGTCTGCACACACAGATCCTCACAAAAACTGATGTATGATGTGACAGTGTCAGTGAGTTCATGCAGGTCTGAAGTTGCAGCTTCAAAATTCCCCAATCGGTGCAGTCAAAGCAGGCTTGGAGGTCCTGCCTTGACTCCACTGTCCACTTCCTTACAGTCCTCACCACAGGCTTAGAAGTTTTTTGTTTCTACCTGTAGGCCGGGATCAGATGAACTAGACCAGGGGTGGGCAAACTTTTTGACTCGCGGGCCGAACTGGGTTCTAAATTTGGACCGGAGGGCCGAACCAGGAGCAGATGGACATAGTGTTTGTGTGAAGTAATATAAGCGACCTGTAAAGGTCATTGCATAAAAGATTTTGGCCTTTAGTAGGTAGTAAAGCATGGATATTCCAAACAAGTTTTTTGAAAACAAATGCATTTATTAACAGCATTAAAAAATAAAACAAAATCACTAAAAAACTGCTATCAGTGATTCTCATAAAATACGACACTGTTATTATGAATAACAGTCTCCATCACTTCAGCGCCCGCAGGTCAGATTAATGAAAGATGTTTATCTTATGAGATCACATCAAACGGCAAACATTCTGACCAAATATATCATCTTGAAGAATCGGTGAAAGCATACATCCAAATAAAGTAATCAAAACGGCAACACGGTGAGGGGTATCTGAAAATCAGAGCAGAGTTTTAACTCACAAACACCTGGTAACAGAGGTGAGGAAACGGGAAACACTTCCTTAAAGTAAGCCTTAAGAACTTTACAGGTTAAGATTAGTCGCAAACAGGTGGTGCATCAATGTCCTTGAGCAGGGGTCCCCAAACTTTTTCCTGTGAGGGCCACATAACTTTTCCCTTCTCTGATGGGGGGCCGGTGTCAGTTTGTAACAGAAAAAGTGTGACGATCGTAGGGGAGCTTAAAAAATTTATTGTTTTCCAGAAAGCCACATATAACCAAATAACGGTTATTTAATAACCCTTTCCAGGTTCTTTACAGAAAAAAAGTCAGGAAACAAATAATAACACTATTAATGAAATAAATAATAACTAAATAACCCTCTCTGAGTTCTTCACAGAAAAAACAGGAAATAAATAATAACTAAATAACTCTCTCTGGGTTCCTCATAGAAAAAAAAGCCATGGAACATTAACTTTCTGTTGTGCCATGCACAATCTTAACAGATAAAAGTTCAGCTCAGTTGTCAGAGCAGAATCTCTCTGACACATATGAGCAGTCTCTTAAAGTTCTTGTGTTCCTTCCTTATAATCCTTTTGTAGGTTCCAGTAGGCTTGTAGACACCGCTGTCTTTTTTGTTAAAGTTTGCTAGTGCGTCATAGTCTGGAGTAAAATTTGTTGTGGCAATTCTTAGGCGAGATCCGAGGTGTTGGTCCGTTTACCTCGATCTGTGACGGTTTGATGTTGACGTTCATGTGGCTGAACGTCACGTCGCGTACGTCGAGCCAAATTGGCCACTCTCTTTTAAACGCTCGGCACTGTGTCCACCTTGCTTTTCCTTGGGCGACTCATTTTAATGGAAGGATTCCAGGGGAAGGTTTGTGGGTGGCTTTAGCGCAAAACTGCATCTGAAAGCTCAGCGCGCGAATTACAAGAATGCTGTCGTCACAGCCCACGCTCTAAATTCGGGACTGATACAAATAGAGCGCGAGTGCGCCATGTCCGTACTACTGAGTACGTACACGCACTTGTGAGTGTGCACCGAGCTTTCTGACACGGCTTCCGGTAGTAAATGCGCAGGCGAGCGCTTCCCCATCTACTGGGGAAACGCAGTCATTGCAGGCAAAATGACTAAAAAAAAAAGTTTAATAATACAATTTGTTCAGGGTTGGCGGGCCGGATTAAACGGTCCCGTGGGCCGTATCCGGCCCGCGGGCCGTAGTTTGGTGACCCCTGTCCTTGAGCATCCTGCATTGTTTGAAAATGAGAATGGTCGCTAGTTTCAATCCCTGCTATGTGTACAAATCATATTCAAAATGCATTTTTTTACAACAAACTTGAGAGCCTCCCCTTCATTTTCAGTGGGAACAGTGTTGTTGGTCTCCCTTTTTTGCTAGTGCGTCATAGTCTGGAGTAAAATTTTTTGAGTAAAATTGCAATTCTTAGGAGAGATCCGAGGTGTTGGTCCGTTTACCTCGATCTGTGACGGGTTGATGTTGATGTGGCTGAACGTCACGTCGCGTACGTCGAGCCAAATTGGCCACTCTTTTTTTTAAACACTCGGCACTGTGTCCACCTTGCTTTTCCTTGGACAACTCGTTTTAATAGAAGGATTCCAGGGGAAGGTTTGTGGGTGGCTTTAGCGTAAAACTGTATCTGAAAGCTCAGCGCGCGAATTACAAGAATGCTGTCGTCACAGCCCACGCTCTAAATTCGGGACTGATACAAATAGAGCGCGAGTGCGCCATGTCCGTACTACTGAGTACGTACACGCACTTGTGAGTGTGCACCGAGCTTTCTGACACGGCTTCCGGTAGTAAATGCGCAGGCGAGCGCTTCCCCATCTACTGGGGAAACGCAGTCATTGCAGGCAAAATGACCAAAAAAAAAAAGTTTAATAATACAATTTGTTCAGGGTTGGCGGGCCGGATTAAACGGTCCCGTGGGCCGTATCCGGCCCGCGGGCCGTAGTTTGGTGACCCCTGTCCTTGAGCATCCTGCATTGTTTGAAAATGAGAATGGTCGCTAGTTTCAATCCCTGCTATGTGTACAAATCATATTCAAAATGCATTTTTTTACAACAAACTTGAGAGCCTCCCCTTCATTTTCAGTGGGAACAGTGTTGTTGGTCTCCCTTTTTTGCTAGTGCGTCATAGTCTGGAGTAAAATTTGTTGAGTAAAATTGCAATTCTTAGGAGAGATCCGAGGTGTTGGTCCGTTTACCTTGATCTGTGACGGGTTGATGTTGATGTGGCTGAACGTCACGTCGCGTACGTCGAGCCAAATTGGCCACTCTTTTTTTTAAACACTCGGCACTGTGTCCACCTTGCTTTTCCTTGGACAACTCGTTTTAATAGAAGGATTCCAGGGGAAGGTTTGTGGGTGGCTTTAGCGTAAAACTGTATCTGAAAGCTCAGCGCGCGAATTACAAGAATGCTGTCGTCACAGCCCACGCTCTAAATTCGGGACTGATACAAATAGAGCGCGAGTGCGCCATGTCCGTACTACTGAGTACGTACACGCACTTGTGAGTGTGCACCGAGCTTTCTGACACGGCTTCCGGTAGTAAATGCGCAGGCGAGCGGTTCCCCATCTACTGGGGAAACGCAGTCATTGCAGGCAAAATGACCCAAAAAAATGTTTAATAATACAATTTGTTCAGGGTTGGCGGGCCGGATTAAACGGTCCCGTGGGCCGGATGTGGCCCGCGGGCCGTAGTTTGCCCACCCCTGAACTAGACCAGTGGTTCCCAAAGTGGGCGGTACCGCCCCCCTGGGGGCGGTGGAAAGATCTGGGGGGGCGGTGAGGAAGAAAGGGGCGGTAGGGGGGCGGTAGGGGGGCGGCAGTCGATTTGTACACAACACGCCGCTCTGGCCCAGTCAGATCCGACAGCATAGACTACAAAAGCAAAAGCTCAGGTTTGTAATTTCAAGCTTGTAATGTTCAGAATTTTATCTTATAATAAAAACCGCATTCTGGCGGTCAACATCATCTTGAGTTCAAGTCAACATGAAATTGGGGACTCGCCAGAACGCGCCGTGTTGTGTTGTGTTGAGCTGGTTAGGGCAGTGGTCCCCAACCACCGGGCCGCGGACCGGTACCGGTCCGTGGGTCACTTGGTACCGGGCCGCCAAGCCGCACAGAATTTTTTTTTTTATCGACGATCAATTAATTCAGGTCAAGACACTCGTCCCGGTCACGTGACATGTTTTCCCAGTCGAGCCCGCAAAGCTAATATGTGGCGACAGGCTAACTAACCAGGCAGTGAAGCATTCAAAACTGCTTCAACACATGGAGACCAAGCATCCTGCAATAAAAGACAAACCTTAAATCACTTCGGGTGTCATTGTCTCCGATTACGTCTAGATGGGACCGGCTCGTTTCTGAGAAACAAACTTAGTGCTCCCACTAATTCAACGTAATGGTAATGATATTATAAATGTATTATTTATTTATTTATATAAATGTATTATTTATTTATATAAATGCCGGTCCATGGGGGGGGGGGGGGGGCGCTAGGAATTCACTGGGGAGCCAAAGGGGGCGCCAGCCTGCAAAAGTTTGGGAACCACTGAACTAGACAGTGGTCCGAGAATCCTAAAGCTGCACGAGCCAGAGTGGTATGCATCCTTAATTACGGTGTAGCAGTGGTCCAGTGTCTGTGCCCCTCTGGTGGGACACGTTATGTGCTGTCTGTATTGGGGGAGTTCGTGTGCGAGGTTCGCCCTGTTAAAATCACCCAGAACAATGATTAGTGAATTTGGTAGAA
This sequence comes from Syngnathus acus, assembly GCF_901709675.1. Classification (NCBI taxonomy): domain Eukaryota; kingdom Metazoa; phylum Chordata; class Actinopteri; order Syngnathiformes; family Syngnathidae; genus Syngnathus; species Syngnathus acus. The sequence continues at coordinate 12,571,248 of NC_051090.1, read as the reverse complement.
GTTTCTCCGTGTCTGTCACCTGGTCAGCCAGCATCTGCGTGGCTTCACTCGCACGTGCGTGTGGTGGAATTTAAACAGCCGCCATGACGATCGAGGAGAACTCCCGTGGTGAAGAGAACGGCCGGCAGTTTATGAAAAGTGTTTCTAGGAGAGGGCTGCAAGACACCGTGACATCAGTACACCAACGTTTATTAATATAGAAACAGAGACCACCTCCCTTTGATTTTCCGGTGAGCTCCGCGCTGCGGTCTGCACGCATTAGCCGAAACCCAGCTAACTCCACGGCGTGGTGGGGGGTGCGTCCGTCAAGCAAAGTTTCAACGAAGCACAGCGCGGTGGATCTGCTGAAGTTCCGTGTTCCTTGAAGTGAGGAGCAGCAGTTTGTCCATCACCAGGGAGCGGACATTCGCCAGATGAATTGATGGTAGGGCAGAACGGAACCCTCTCTGCCTCAGCTTTACGAGGGCTCCGGCGGGTCGTCTTCGACGTGCTAGCTTGTATAGCACCGCCGCTCCGGCTAAAATCTCCGTCAAACAGTCTGGATCAAAGAGAACAGAAGAGAAAATATCAGGAGAAGACTGTCCGATGTTTAACAACGCTTCTCTGGTAAAAGTGATCCGGGATGGACAGCAGAGGACACAGAAAACACAAAATAAGACAAAGTAACAGAGAGCAACTAACCGTGGCGGCAATCCGTGGCGCCATCATGACGTCATCCTTTTTCTTTTTGTGTCTTACCCTCCCGATGGAGGGTGTCAATGATGGTCCTCTGGACAGCAGTCAGATCAGCAGTCTTCCCCATGCTTGTGATTTAGTTTACTGAACCAAGCTGAGTGTTTTTCAAGGCTGAGGAAACCCTTGCAGGTGTTCCAAGTTAGACGATTCAAGTGATTATTTGAATACCCTACTAGTATACCTTTTCATGATATTCTAAAATTTTGAGATAGAATATTTGAGTTTTCTTAAGCTGTATGCCATAATCAACAGTATTAACATAATAAAACGTTTGCAATATTTCAGTTGATTTGTAATGAATCCAGAATGTATGACATTTGTGTTTTTTTAATTGCATTACAGAAAATAAAGAACTTTATCACAATATTCTAATTTTCTGAGACAGTCCTGTCAGGTGGAGATTAGTGAAGCGGTGGTAGTGGTGGTGTAGGGGTAGAAGAAATAGAAATATCCAAATGAATGAACGAGAGACAAGAAAAATACAATTGCTTTAAATACTTTTGAGTAGTATTAGATACATGGACCCTGTATAGTAACTGTATGTGTATTGGTTTCAATAAGACAAATTAATATTAAAATTTATCAGGCCTTATCAGGAGAAACAGTATATTAGTGGCCAGTGCTTATGTCACTAGAAAGTCCTTAACTGATCACTCATCAGTTCCCCAAAAGATTTGCTGAATGATGCCACTATGACTCAGTCCAGGTTCATTGATTTCTTATAGTGTTAATAATCTTCTTTATTGACCTTTATTGTCACCAATGGAATTATAACAAATGGAATGTTATTCAAATACAATACCAACAGCTAGAGGCTTCTCCTCTACCTATTCCACAACTTCCCACTTACCAAAAATTCAAAATTTTCAAATGTTTTTCAACTCTAATTTCTACATTTTTCAACCGATTCAAACCATTCCAATTTTCAGCTGTTCATCTTTTTTCTACCTATTCCACAACTTCCCACTTAACAAAAATTCCAAGTTTTCAAATTTGAAATTCAATCAAATTCTCCAAAATTTTGTTTTTAAACTATAATTTCTACATTTTTCAACCGATTCAACCCATTCCAACTTTCAACTGTTCATCTTTTGCGTACCTAATCCCCAACTTCCCACTTACCAAAAATTCAAACTTTTCAAGTTTGAAATCCAACCAAATTTTTCAAGATTTCGTTTTTCTACTCTAATTTCCAGATTTTTCAACCGATTCAACTCATTCCAACTTTCAACTCTTCATCTTTTTCTATCTATTCCACAACATTCACCACATTCAAATCACATTCAGAAATGCACACACTCACACACATTTCTCAAGTAATTCAACTCGTTTCAACATCATTCGGCAGCATTCTCCAAGACGTGATTTAAAGTGTTCGCCTTCTCATGCAATTTCTCCAGAAATTGCATTTTCTATTTTGAAAAATTAAATAAAGTTTATGCGTTTGAGCATTAAATATGTTGTCTTTGTAGTGTATTGTAGTGTAGTGTAAAACCTCCTAAAAACATTTTAATCAACCTGTTGATTAACCATACTGAATAAAACATCATAAAAACATTTGAATCAACCTGTTGATGAACCATACTAATTAAAACATAAGAATATTTGAATTAAACTGTTGATTAACTGTACTAATTAAAACATCATACAAACATTTGAATTAGGGGTGTAAATCGCGGGTTTTGTCACGATACGATATCATATCGATACAAAGAATCACGATACGATATTTGCCGATATCTTAAAGCCTGCTGTGATTCATTCACGATACATCACGATATAGTGCTCCACGATCGATATATTTTTATTTTTTTAAATAAAAAATATAGAACAATATCCTGATTTATAACAATTCATACGCAAAATCAACAAGGTACTGCAAACTCTTTATTTAGGAAATTACAAGAGTATTGTAGTATACAAAGTGCTTATTTTAACACTGAACTTGATCAAATTCCTATATTTTTTCTCATACAAGTAAAGAAAAATGAATATTCTTTCTTTTTTTGTAATACCATTAACTTTAAAGTGCATTACTGAACTATTTATTTACAATAATTTAATTGTCCGTTGAGCCATCTTTTCTTTGGAATCCAAAGTGCTTCCAAACGAATGACTTGAAGCCCAAAGGGGAGCGAATTTCCTCGTCTTCTTGGACACTAGCCATACCACCAGCCCAGGAGCCGCGTAGTTGTCGGCTCCCCTTTCACGTGCCTGCTCTGCTCACAACACAACACGCCGCGTACTGCTCCCGGAAAGAGGAAGCAAGCAACAATGAACTGGGTTTCAAAATAAAGTCGCGTCTAATGTCCGAGGTCAAACACGGCGGTATAAATCGATGTTTACGTTTAGCATCGATGCCAATAAATCGTAGAGCATTATATCGATTAATCGATGTGTATCGATGAATCGTTACACCCCTAATTTGAATCAACCTGTTGATTAACTGCACTGATTAAAACATCATAAAACATTTGGATAAACCAGTTTATTTTACTAATTCTTAACACACCACCATACAATCCTATGGCAGTGGGCATCCCTTTGTTAATCATGTGATAATATTGCTTTAAGCTGTACGGCTAGTACTGCTTTAGCAAATTTATCCTCCGTTGCCACAATATTTTGTGGCAGTTCATAATCTGAATGGTGGTGATCCCTGATTGGTGCCCCTCATACCCATCTGACCCATCAGTGCAGGGGGGGGGGGGGGAGTGGCTTCATCAGTGATTGGTTTCAGATGTGCCACCAGGTGCACTGATTGAACCTGCTATTTAAAAAGGACTCCGTGCGTTCAAGCTCGCTGTTTGTTGCGTGAACTGTGTGGCTAGTCAATCTGTCTCCATATTTGCTGAGGTGTGTTTGTAATGGTCTTCTATGTACTACTTTGTGTCAGTATACATTCACCTTGTGATGGTGAGAAAAAGTTCTTAACACAATAAAGCATTTTAGCCTAATGATGCACAATTGATCAACCAGTTTTTTTTAGTTTAGTTTATTTCGATCAGAAAAATATATACATTATATTCAGTACAAAAGTATCCACAGAAGGCAAATAATAAAAGAAAAACAATAACACAGAAACAAAACAAAAAATGAAAAGAGCCCTAAGGCTCAAAGTTCAGAAAGCTGACCGAAAGGGTTAAGGCTGAAGTTAAATAGCTTGTAAATGCCCGAACCTGTTTGCCTTTAAGTCTTACATGTAGGCATATGCAGTACACATGCATACATTTAAATACACAAATGTATATATTTACAACACCTAGCGTTCATACATATACATACATGCCCATATACACGCCACCTACCACCTATACATTTAAATACACATACACAAATAGAAATACAAAATGTCCCATAGGTCCTGATTTACCTCCCATCATATTTGTACTTCTCCAGAATAAAGTTTTTGTACTTTCTTTTAAACTGGACAAGATTTTTACATTCCTTGATCTCTTCCGGCAATGTGTTCCACAGTTTCACCCCACAGACAGACAGACACATGCTCTTCAAAGCAGGGCTGTGGACTCGGTCGGATTTTTGCACCGAGTCCGAGTCCGGCCTCTTGACCAGGAGTCCGAGTCCGAGTCCGGCTGTCCATTTTTTCTGTTAATTCATGTGACTGCTTAGTCTTTATTCAAGGCTAATTTAGATCAAAATCTAAATAATTACAACAGTTTTGTGATGGCTTTGTCTTTATTAAACATACACTACCGTTCAAAAGTTTGGGGTCACAAAATTGTTTGGGTGACCCCAAACCTTTGAACGGTAGTGTATATATTTATTTAGATAATTATTTATAGATTATATCTTCTGTGTAAAAAATCTTATAATATATATGTATACTTATATTCATAGATTATATATAATCTTATACAAATATAAGATATAATTTATAATATTTAATTCATAATATTTTATTATAATAATATTTACACTACCGTTCAAAAGTTTGGGGTCACCCAAACAATTTTGTGACCCCAAACTTTTGAACGGTAGTGTATAAACGAATACAATAAACAGATACTTTCAAGTTTTAATCATTAATTACACCATTATAGCTCAGACATTTATCTAAACACAAATACTTAGTGACGACCCCACAACTATCGAAACACATCAATGATATAAGCTGGGTGACATAATCGTCCTTGACATTGGTACATAATGTAAACATTAGCCTAAGTGCAACTCAACGTGGCCGCATTGAGGCGTCACGTCGTTGACCCGTCGGTAGTCCCCGCAAGGACTTCAGCCCCCTCCTGGTTTGTGGACGAGGTGCAGGGGGGAGGCCCAAGGACTGTTGGAGCGTCGAACAACCCCCAGGCGCTCCATGGACTCGAACTCCGTCTTGGCTATGGCAAGCTTGTTTGGCTCGAGGCAACGAGCGCGGGCGTATACGGGCGGGCTAGTGGTGTCAATGTGGTGCTTGACACCGTGCTTTGCTGTGGAAGAGGAGAAGATGGGCAGCGACCTTGGCCATCACAAAGTCACAGTTCGACACGCCTTGTCTGTCTCTGTCAGAGGCCTCATCACGCTGAGCACGGGGTCCCCCCAAGGCTGCGTGCTCAGTCCGCTGCTCTTCACCCTGCTGACGCATGACTGCACTGCAACCTACAGCGACAACCGCATAGTAAAGTTTGCTGACGACACGACTCTGGTGGGTCTCATCACCAAGGGTGACGAGACTCAGTACAGGTTGGAGGTTGACCTTCTGACCGCGTGGTGCAGGGACAACAACCTCCTGCTGAACGTCACAAGACCAAGGAAATTGCTGTTGACTTCCGGAAGGGTCACACCCAACACCTGCCGCTGACCATCGACGGTGCTGTGGTGGAGAGAGTGAGCAGCACCAGATTCCTGGGGGTGCACATCAGTGAGGACCTCTCCTGGTCCGCCAACACCGCATCACTGGCAAAGAAAGCTCAGCGCCGCCTGTACTTCCTGCGGAAACTCAGGCGAGCAAGTGCTCCTCCGGCCGTCATGACTACATTCTACCGTGGCACCATTGAGAGCGTCCTCTCCAGTTGTATCGCTGTCTGGGGTGGTAGCTGCACTGAATACAACATGAAGGCCCTCCAGCGCATAGTGAACACGGCTGGTAAGATTATTGGTGCTTCACTCCCCTCCCTGAAGGACATTTACACCTCCCATCTTACCCGCAAGGCGACCACGATTGTGAGTGATGTGAGTCACCCCGCTCACCCTTTGTTCGATCTTCTGCCCTCTGGGAAGAGGTACAGGAGCCTGCGCTCCCGCACCACCAGACTCACCAACAGCTTCATTCTCCGGGCTGTTAGGATCCTGAACTCTCTCCCCCCTTCTGCGTAACGTCCTGTACTTTTGCGCTATATTCTGACTGTCTGCTGTATGCACACTTGCTCCATTTTTGCTCCTCTTTTTTATTGTGTTATTTGTTTATTTATTATTTATTCATCACTCTTATTTATTCATTGTTTGTGCCTTCTTGTTTTTATTTTTTTTGTGTTGTTTACTTGTGTGTATATTGTGTACTATGTCTTGTCACCGTGGGATAGTGGGAACGTTATTTCGATCTCTTTGTGTGTCTTGGCATGTGAAGAAATTGACAATAAAGCAGACTTTGACTTTGACTTTTGACTTGTGCCGTACGTACGGATAGGGCTTCCATTGGCGGCTTCCATGGGGAGGCCGTGGGTGTCCGCCACCACGTCCTCCTGTGAAGCAGGCAGTAGACTCCGCTGCGCCCCTGTGTCGCAGAGGAAACGTCGGCCGGAGACGGAGTCATTGATGCAGAGCAGCCTGCCGGCATGGCCGACGCTCACGGCCACTAGTGAGCGCCAGCCTTGATGTTTCTAACACCACCGAAGCTGCATAGAGAGCGGCATCGTTTGGCCTTGGAGCCAAACTTGGCATGGTAAAAGCACACACCCGAAGACTTTTGACGAGGCGGAGCTGCTGCTGCGACGAGCGTGTGACCATCCAGTACATCAGATCCAAGACCAGTAGAGAGGAGGGCAGCTGCGCAGGGCTGCTGACTAGCCAGGATACACTTGTCAGCCTCAGCTGCCACATCTCTGCAAATCCGTGCTGGCAGTGTTGGCCAAAGCAGCATGAGCAGGCAGTTGGCACATGAGCAGGCAGTTGGCACAGGAAAGGGTAGAGGTAAAGGAAATCCGGCTTGTGGTCACCCAGCAGATCGAGCATCCAGTCCATTAGTTCTGAGGGCTTGCTGTCACCGAGCCCCTGAAAAGAGAAAAGCCTACAGGCCCTCTCAGTGCTAGACAGTTCAAATGTCTTTAGTAAGTATTCCTTCAGATATTCATACATTCTTGTCAGAGGAGGACGTTTAACAAGGCTCACCACCATCAAAGCTGTAGAACTTCCGAGGGCAGATACCATGTAGTACTTTAAAGGCGTAGAAAACGAGCCGAAAACTTCTCACATTCAGACTCTGTGAGCCATGTTTATTAACTGACCAAAGTACATCCCATGCGCATGACAGAAAAAGCCGTCACCGGAACTCTTAAAGGAACCACAACTCTAAATTTAATCAGAACGTCTTAACATATAACAGAACACACATGGTAAAGTGAATTATGTCGGCCTTGGAGAAAGCACCACACAATCTTAAAGACACGGCACGTCCGGAATCCAAACCCACATATGAGTGGGGAATTCAGTTGGATTCTGTTAGAATGTCTATTATGCTGGTGAAAATAAAAATATTTTGCTGTGGAAATATTGAAAATGTGTCCCTAGTTAAATTGAAAGATCATCACATGTAGAAGTTTGGAATGTAAATCAGCTTCTTCAGTTCAGAATGTCAAAAATGTAATAATGTTTTCTTTTCACAAGCATTTATATAGTCAGTGTCATTCATGGTTTTTGACTATAACTCTTCTTAGTAAATGTTCTTAATGGGTGATGATCATCATATAGAGCAGGGGTGCTCACACTTTTTCAGCTAGTCAACCTTCTCCAGGTGTGCACGGAATAATCTTTGAAGAGATCTGGCTCGAACAGAACAGGCAATCTTTGTTGTCACATCCATGATCTCTTTCAATTTGAGCATTTTAGCGCTAAAACGTTTGTTGGTGGATTATGCAATGGTAATTCAAGAAATCTGCAAAAGCATCATCCTGCCTGCATTTGGCAATACGCGGCCAACCATTGCGGGTGCTCCATCAATTGTAATAGACGCCAATTTCTATACTGGGAGTTTTCTCAATAAAAAATCAAATGACTGAAATTTGTCTTCTCGCTTTTTTTCTTTCATGGGAAGTATTGTCCACTCCTCTTGCAGTGAGGTCACTAAACACTATATGAATGAAAATGCACATCTGTGCTGTGTCACTCTCGTCAGTAGATTCGTCCAACTGCAGTGAAAAACACAATCACTGTTATCCTTCTAAATTTGCTGAATTACATACTCAGCCATGGCTTCACAGCGCTGTGTAACAGTATGTCTTGGCAACTGCAGAGAAGAAGGGGTTAGGGCAGGGGTGGGCAAACATTTTGACTTGCGGGCCGAACTGGGTTCTAAATTTGGACCGGAGGGCCGAACCAGGAGCAGATGGATGTAGTGTTTGTGTGAAGTAATGGCTCGTGTTTGTTTTGGAACTGGCTGATGCTCAATCTCATCATCTTCTTCTGAGTCACTGTCAGACTGAATTTTCAGAAATGTGATCCTCAAAATCTGAAACCTCTTCTTCTGAATCCTCTCCCTCGACATCAGGGGTCACCAACTCCGGTCCTCAAGGGCGCCAATCCAGCCTGTTTTAGGTGCAGCCCTGCAACAACACACCTGATTCAAATGATCAGCTTATCAGCAAGCTCTATTAAGGCTGATAGCGATCCTGATTATTTGAATCAGGTGTGTTGCAGGGGGGATACATCTAAAACAGGCTGGATTGGTGCCCTTGAGGACCGGAGTTGGTGACCCCTGCTCTACATCATAATCAAAAACTTCACTCTCTTCCAAAATCAATTTCAGGGCCCTCTGCGCAGAGTACCTTTTGGCCATATTGATCGAATGTGATAAGAAACCACACTGGCAGTTATAATTATAGTGTCCCGCCTCCAATTTGTAGCAGATTGACAGAGGGTCAAATGTGCGAGAAAATTAGAGCAGACAGTGTTGACAAACAATGTGTGGGAACCGTTTCTTTTGTGTTTCTGCACCTGCGGTTTCCACACAAGGTTGCAACATTGTTTGTCAACACTGTCTGCTCTCATTTTCTCGCACATTTGACCCACTGATGTTCTGTGTACCTACACTGTGTCCTCCTCCTGTCTTGGCCTGCTGTGCGTGTGTGTGCGTGTGCATGTGGGTGCGTGTGCGTTTGTGTGTGGTACACAGAACATCAAAATTTTGGATTTTGGCCACTTCTATTAGGCCAGGGTCCAGTGGACATCTTATATGTAATAGAAATGTGTCAGGGGGGTGTATGGTGTGTGGTCATTAAATATGTATTCTGATATATGTTCTTCACAGAAAATGAGCCAAAGCCAGTGAGTCTCAGTTGAAAAATTAATTCATTGTATCATTTTTATTTTAATAAGAAATGAAAACGGGTCCCACGGACCCGAACACCACAAAAGGGATAACCCTTTTGCATTTTTAATTGTATTGCTTAGAGCGCATTTTCTCGACGAGCTGAGCACGTTTTCTAGTAAAAAGCGCTCTTGGGTGCTTCAGAGTGCCGAGTTTATCACTGCGCATGCAGAAATGACCACCTGCAACGTTTGGTTTATGTTTTATAAGCATTTTTTGTTTTATTGCTTAAATCGCATTTTCTCGACGAGCTGAGCACGTTTTCTGGATGGTGCCTCTCCCGTCACTCTGGTTAGGTTGGCATAGTAAAAAGTGCTCTTGGGGGCTTCAGTAGTTCAAATTAAATAATGAATAAGGTACTCTAGAGCAGGGGTCACCAACTCCGGTCCTCAAGGGCGCCAATCCAGCCTGTTTTAGATGTATCCCCCCTGCAACACACCTGATTCAAATAATCAGGATCGCTATCAGCCTTAATAGAGCTTGCTGATGAGCTGATCATTTGAATCAGGTGTGTTGTTGCAGGGCTGCACCTAAAACAGGCTGGATTGGCGCCCTTGAGGACCGGAGTTGGTGACCCCTGCTCTAGAGCAACGTTCCCCAATCTTTTTTGTGACACGGTTAGGTGACACGGACAAATTCAACCGGGGGGGGGGGGTTGGAGTGACGTCACTGCCTGTCAGGTTTAAGTACCATCAGACATTAAACCACACGCTGGAACAAAGAGGAGAAGAAAACCAGAATAGGTTTACTCGCGAGGAGAACGATAGAGAAAGGAAGCTCAGTTACAATCTCCATCAATTCTGAGTCCTTCCTCTGAGTAACGTTTTTTTCCATGTATAATGCGCAAAATTTAACTAATTTATTGTCCTAAAATCTGGGGTGCGCATTATACATGGGTACAAATTTATTTTATTTTTTTTATTTTTTATTTTTTTTTATCCGGATATCATACGGAGGCCGCCATTACAGATGCGCTTTCTTCTCTGCTGTTCACTTCAAACACGCTCCGTACGAACACAATGCTCTCGTATCAGACGCTTGCTCGATCATCTGCTCGTTTGCTGTCACAATGTACCCTACACAAATCCGAAACATTTCTTCGCTATTGAGTTTGCTAGCGCATGCGCAGTGATACTGACCGGCAGAATAACATCCGGTTGTTCCCAAAGATGATCTTTTTTCTGAAATAATTTTACGTTTACGGACTTAAGTAGGAGTCAAAATTTGGGTGCGTCTTATACATGGGTACAGGCTTTTTTCCAGCATCAACATGCCATTTTTAGGGTGCGTATTATACATGGGGGCGCATTATACATGGAAAAAAACGGTAATCCTCTTTTTAATGTTTTGGTTGCCCTGGTTACAGAGGCATTGCTACACTAAAGGGAGGGGGTTTGGAACTGTAGCAACGCTGCCTATCTAAGGAATGTAGTGTGGTGTGATTCAGCATTTAATTGTTGGCCCGTGACCCCAGCACTGGAATTGGAGAGTCTGTCCTTTTTCCTCAACCAGCTGTCTTCTCCATGGTTGGCTGACTTGTCCTCGACTGTGATCAGATAACTTGAAGCACGTTGAATGCCGCTTTCCTGTGGAACAATGCAACTAAACCTTTGCTAAGTTTATCTTCTTGGTAAACTATCACAACACACAATAATAATGCGTAACTAACCCTACACACTTTGTGAGTGTCAGTTTCAGTTCAGTTTAAATTTCAAAGGTTAGATGTTGTATAGTTCTTGTCACACGCTTATCTTAAAACACTGTGTACAGCTGTTGCTCATACCCTTTTGAAGGTGGAGGTAGAATGTCCAAAATGGAGGCAAGCAGGCATGCAAGCCGAGGGAGAGAGGCAATGGCAGGCAGGCAAAGGTGGTAGGCCAAGCAAGGAAAGGGGGGAGGGGGAATGGCAGGCAGGCAAACAGGTGGCACACAGGTACAAATCCAAATTGTTTGTAATTCAACTAAGGTTTCAACATAAAGGGTTCCAAGAAGTAAACTAAAGTTTGTTTACTAAATTCTAAGTTTCAAATTCCAAAATTACAAGCTTTGAGCAGACTAGAAGTAGCTTGAAACGGCCTTTTAGCGGTAAAAAACTGTCACTACTATCTTCCTTCTCTGTCTAACTGAGACTGACTACCAAGTGGGAGCAGCCTATTTATTTCCCTGATCAGGTCCATGGCCCAAGGCCAGCGAATCTTAACCAAAAATATGAATTTAAGCTAAGGAAACTAAATTGGCTCCAACATATCCGGCCCCTTATAGCTACCACGTGTGGCTATAACAAAAAATTCACAATGGGGGCAATTTTCAAAAAATAAACAATGTTAATTTCTTAATTTTAAGTTTTACTTCCAATTATACTACAAATGTGTGCAAGTATCAGTGTATGAATGTAGTGCAAATGTAAGCACATGCAGTCTTTGTTCAATGTTGGTTGTTGGCTTTTACCAACAGGTAGATCTTGCTGATGGGCCGTAAGAGCTGGTTGGTTCTAGTTTGCAATCTCACAGAACGAACAAGGCCCTTGGAATCTGCTATGGCTTCGATTACTCTTCCGGTCACCCATGAGCCTCGCGGTGCTGTAGGATCAGCTATCACAACAATGTCTCCCACACCAAAGTTGGGCCTGATGCGGGACTATTTGGATCGTTCTTGCATGACTGGAACATATTCCCGTATCCACCGTGTCCAGAAAAGATCTGCGATATACTGTGTTTGCCGCCACCGCCTTCGGGCATACAAGTCTTCCTGTTTGAATGTTCCTGGTGGAAGCACGGGCTGGACCTTTAGCTGCAGTAGGTGATTAGGCGTCAGTGGTTCCGAGTCATTAGGGTCACTGGAAACAGTTGTCAAAGGACGGCTGTTCAGGATGGATTCAACCTCGCACATCACTGTTACTAAACCATCATACAAAGACTGCTGGTTTGTGATGGAGGATAATATCCTTTTCACCATTCTTATTATGCGCTCCCAGATGCCTCCATGGTGTGCACCGGCTGGAGGATTGAACGTCCACTTGACACCTTTCTGGATAAGACTACGCTCAATTTGATCCATGATCCATCGTTTCAGTGCTTCCCGTAGCTCCTTTTCAGAAGAGATCAAATTAGTTCCATTGTCCGACCTTAATTCTATCACTTGGCCTCTTCTGGCTATGAAGCGCCTAAACCAGCGGTGGCCAACCCGCGGCTCGCGAGCCGCATCCGGCTCTTTGGCTAGTTTCATGCGGCTCTTTTACGTTCATATCAACATTTGTGTTTATTTTTCGTGCGTATTTGCTTCGCTTGAGTTCAATATGGTATTTTGGTCAAACGCGCATGCGCGTGAGGTGAATTGGTTTTGCCCGCTTTTTTTATGAATGGCGACTGTGACTACGGGGGCCCATTAGGTCCAGTAAGGCTGACAAGACGCTTGCCAAAATGGCAAGGAAAAAATGCACAGCTAAACGAATATATGACGATGAACACAGGACGTTTTTAACAGAGTTAAAGTTGTTTTTTGTTGAACGCTATGGCAAGCCATTCTGCCTGATATGTCGGACGTCATTGGCGCATTTAAAAGCTTCAAATGGTCAGCGCCACTTCAGCTCACTTCATGCCAATATCGATAAGGACTTTGCAAAAGGGACTGAATTTCGCAAGCACAAGTTTGGAGACTTTGAAAAGTCAGGCAGAAAAATAGGTACAGTTTTTCAAAAAAATTACGAAGCACTCAGAGACTGTCACACTTGCATTGTTTCAACTGGCTTGGAACATTGCACGGGCTAAAAAGCCATACAATGAAGTGGAGTTCGTTAAAATATGCCTCAGTGACGTTATTGAAATCTTGTCTCCTGAAAACGACGAACTCAAACGAATGGTCTGTCCAGCCACACATAGTAAGTGAAAAAACTTATGTTTTTGTTTGTGGAATTTGTTGAACTGAGAGTTTGTCTGTGTGAGACAATGCACACAATGCTCATTGTTGAAAATGTGGTCTTTGGTCTGTGGTTTTAGTACTGTAGGAGTCAATTTGTCAGTATCATTTTGGTGCGTGACATAATAATGTCACAATAAATTTGGCTGAGCAGAGGGGTGTGTGTGCGTGTGTGTGTGTGTGCGTGTGTGTGTGTGTGTGTGTGTGTGTGTGTGTGTGTGTGTGTGTGTGTGTGTGTGTGTGTGTGTGTGTGTGTGTGTGTGTGTGTGTGCGTGTGCGTGTGCGTGCGTGTTTGTGTGCGTGTGTGTGTGTGTGGGGGGGGGGGGTGTTCATGTGTGCTCATGTGTATGATGTGGCTCTTTGCGATGACACAGTAAAAAATGTGGCTCTTAGTCTCTGACTGGTTGGCCACCCCTGGCCTAAACGCATTCACGCAAGAGTCTGTATCCATTGAGTGTGCTACTTCCAAATGGACTGCTCTAGTAGTCAGGCAAGTAAATAGCACGCCATAACGTTTTGCCATGCCACGCCCTCTTCTCACCTCTATTGGTCCAAAGTAATCCACTCCAACATGTGAGAATGGAGGGAGGTCAGGAGTCAAACGATCAATTGGCAGATCGGCCATCTTTTGTTCACCTGCACGTGCAAAGTTCCGCCTGCAGGGGACACAATTGTTCACAATTTCCCTTGCAAGAGAATTTGCACAAGGAATCCAATATTTTTGCCTTAAACTTGCCAAGATGTGATTTTTGCCACAATGGCCAACTTGCTGATGAATGTGTTGAAGCAGAAGCTCTGAAACGTGAGGCCTTTTAGGCAAGATAGCTGGATGTTTCGGTACCTCTGGCATAGCCATCCTGCTCAGGTGACCACCAACCCTCAATAAGCCATGGTCAAGGACTGGGTCCAGTCTGAAGATGGAGCTTTTCCAGTTGACATTCCTTCCGTTGTGCAAGCATGCCATCTCCTGTGGAAATCCTTGATTTTGGCAGAACTTCACAATGGCTTCTTCTACCTCTTCCAGGTCTTGAACAGAGAGTGTCTTAGGGCCAGCCATGTCTGCCTTTAAGGCCCGCTTTCTTTTGAGAACACATTGTGTGAGCAAACTCTTCAGCTTCAGGAACCAGGCAACGGCTCCTCTGAGTTTATTCCAAGTGGAGAAGTAATTCAGCAACACACTAGTCAGATCATGGTGACTGGCTAACGTGGCATTTACTTAATAATAATAATAATAATTCATTCAATTTATATAGCGCTTTTCAATGACCCAAAGACGCTTTACAGGGAATAAAAAGGGTGGTGGTGAGGGGGGGGACAATAGGTTATAGTTAACAGGACATCGGTCAGCAGTGCGAAGGAGATGGATGGAGGAGCAGGAGGGGCGGGAGCGGAGGTTGTTGAGGTTGCCAGTACGGGAGGTGGGGGTGACGGGGGGTTGGTAGTCCAAAAAGAGGAGATGGGTGAGCCATCGGGGAAGTGCCGGTCCAGATGTAGCGGCGACGGCGAAGGATCCCAGCCTCGTGTGGAAGCAGCAGTGGACCAGGTGGTGATGCCGGTCGACCTCGACTGCACCCGCTCGAACGGCAGGCCCCAACGCACCACGGCGGCACACAGCAGAGCCACGGTTGGCGAGCCCGCAGGGAGTGGAGCCCGTCCCCCAAGGACGCCGGACGGAAGGCCAGAGAGCCGGGCCAGAGCTGCCGTCGAGTCCACAGCAGGCGGCCACAGGCTCCGAGTCGGGAGGCAGGAGGGTCCGGTGGTGGTTTTGGCCAGTTGGCTGTTGGCTAGCTGGCTAACGTAGCTGGTAGTCCGAGGGAGAGGAAACAGATAGGTGAGAGCGGAGCTGCGGGGATGCGAGGTGGACGGAAGACAACACGAGAAAAATAAAAGAAGAGACGGGTGCACTGAAAACGGGAAAACGAAAAACAAGTAACGGACACGGTCCGGGACAGAAGCGGCAGTCAACAGATCTGACGCCAGCGTTGCTCTAACCCGGAAGACAACAGACGGTGGGGGAGGAGGGAACTTCTCTTCTCAACTCTGAGTCATCTGGAGGAATAGCAAGGTCGACAGGTACGTTGGGCCAGTGCTGGGTTAAGTCTTTCAAGAATTTGGGACCATTGATCCAGTTGTTGGTCCCTCCGTGAGTCGTCACCTTATCGTGGTGGAGGGGTTTGCGTGCCCCTATGATCCTAGGAGCCATGTTGTCTGGGGCTTCATGCCCCTGGTAGGGTCACCCATGGCAAACGGGTCCTAGGTGAGGGGCCAGACAAAGCACGGCTCATCAGCCCCTTATGATGAAAAAAATTAATGGATCACGTTTTCCCTCGCCCGGACGCGGGTCACCGGGGCCCCCCTCTGGAGCCAGGCCTGGAGGCGGGGCTCGAAGGCGAGCGTCTGGTGGCCGGGCCTTCGCCCATGGGGCCCGGCCGGGCTCAGCCCGAAAAGGAAACGTGGGTCCCCCTTCCCATGGGCTCACCACCTGTGGGAGGGGCCAAAGGGGTCGGGTGCATTGCAAGCTGGGCGGCGGCCAAAGGCAGGGACCTTGGTGGTCTGATCCCCGGCTGCAGAAGCTGGCTCTTGGGACATGGAATGTCACCTCTCTGGCTGGAAAGGAGCCCGAGCTGGTGTGCGAGGCAGAAAAGTTCCGACTAGATATAGTCGGACTTGCCTCCACGCACAGTTTGGGTTCCGGTACAAGCCCTCTCGAGAGGGGCTGGACTCTCTTCCACTCTGGAGTTGCCCACGGTGAGAGGCGTCGAGCAGGTGTGGGTATACTTATTGCCCCCCGGCTGGGCGCCTGCACATTGGGGTTCACCCCGGTGAACGAGAGGGTAGCCTCCCTCCGCCTTCGGGTGGGGGGACGGGTCCTGACTGTTGTTTGTGTCTATGCACCAAACGGCAGCTCAGAGTACCCACCCTTCTTGGAGTCCCTGGAGGAAGTGCTGGAGAGCGCTCCTTCTGGGGACTCCGTCGTTCTACTGGGTGACTTCAATGCTCACGTGGGCAATGACAGTGAGACCTGGAAGGGCGTGATTGGGAGGAACGGCCCCCCCGATCTGAACCCGAGCGGTGTTCTATTGTTGGACTTCTGTGCTCGACACGGATTTTCAATAATGAACACCATGTTCAAACATAAGGGTGTCCATGTGTGCACTTGGCACCAGGACACCCTAGGCCGCAGTTCGATGATCGACTTTGTAGTCGTGTCATCGGATTTGCGGCCGCATGTTTTGGACACTCGGGCGAAGAGAGGGGCGGAGCTGTCAACTGATCACCACCTGGTGGTGGGTTGGCTCCAATGGTGGGGGAAGATGCCGGTCCGACCTGGCAGACCCAAACGTTCTGTGAGGGTCTGCTGGGAACGTCTGGCGGAATCCCCTGTCAGGAAGAGCTTCAACTCCCACCTCCGGCAGAGCTTTTCCCACGTCCCGGGGGAGGCGGGGGACATTGAGTCCGAGTGGACCTTGCTCCGCGCCTCCATTGTTGAGGCGGCCGACCGGAGCTGTGGCCGTAAGGTCATTGGTGCCTGTCGTGGCGGCAATCCCCGAACCCGCTGGTGGACACCGGCGGTAAGGGATGCCGTCAAGCTGAAGAAGGAGTCCTATCGGGCCGTTTTGGCCTGCGGGACTCCGGAGGCAGCTGACAGGTACCGGGTGGCCAAGCGGAACGCGGCTTCGGCGGTTGCTGAGGCAAAAACCCGGGCGTGGGAGGAGTTCGGCGAGGCCATGGAGAATGACTTCCGGACGGCTTAGAGGAAATTCTGGTCCACCATCCGGCGTCTCAGGAGGGGGAAGCAGTGCAACGTCAACACTGTTTACAGTGGAGATGGCGTGCTGCTGACCTCGACTCGGGACGTCGTGTGTCGGTGGGGAGAATACTTCGAAGACCTCCTCAATTCCACCTACACGCCTTCCATTGTGGAAGCAGGGCCTGGGGACTCTGAGGCGGACTCTCCAATCTCTGGGGTTGAAGTCACTGAGGTAGTTCAAAAACTCCTCGGTGGCAAGGCCCCGGGGGTGGATGAGATCCGCCCGGATTTCTTAAGGGCTCTGGATGTTGTGGGGCTGTCATGGCTGACACGTCTCTACAGCATCGCGTGGACATCGGGGACAGTGCCTCTGGATTGGCAGACTGGGGTGGTGGTTCCCCTCTTTAAGAAGGGGGACCGGAGGGTGTGTTCCAATTACAGGGGAATTACACTCCTCAGCCTCCCTGGTAAGGTCTATTCAGGGGTGCTGGAGAGGAGGGTCCGTCGGGAGGTCGAACCTCGGATTCAGGAGGAACAGTGTGGCTTTCGTCCTGGCCGTGGAACAGTGGACCAGCTCTTCACCCTCAACAGGATCCTCGAGGGTGCATGGGAGTTCGCCCAACCAGTCCACATGTGTTTTGTGGACTTGGAGAAGGCGTTCGACCGTGTCCCTCGGGAGGTTCTGTGGGCGGTGCTTCGGGAGTACGGGGTACCGAGCCAACTGATAAGGGCGGTTCGGTCCCTGTATCACCGATGCCAGAGTGTGGTCCGCATTTCCGGCAGTAAGTCGGATTCGTTCCCAGTGAGGGTTGGACTCCGCCAAGGCTGCCCTTTGTCACAGATTCTGTTCATAATTTTTATGGACAGAATTTCTAGGTGCAGCCGAGGCGTTGAGGGTGTCCGGTTTGGGGACCTCAGCATCGCGTCTCTGCTTTTTGCAGACGACGTTGTGCTGTTGGCTTCTTCAGGCCGTGATCTCCAGCTCTCACTGGAGCGGTTCGCAGCCGAGTGTGAAGCGGTCGGGATGAGGGTCAGCACCTCCAAATCCGAGTCCATGGTCCTCGATCGGAAAAGGGTGGAATGCCCTCTCCGGATCGGGGATGAGATCCTGCCCCAAGTGGAGGAGTTTAAGTATCTTGGGGTCTTGTTCACGAGTGAGGGGAGGATGGAGCGTGAGATCGACAGGCGGATCGGTGCAGCGTCGGCAGTAATGCGGACTCTGTACCGGTCCGTCGTGGTAAAGAGAGAGCTGAGCCAAAAGGCAAAGCTCTCAATTTACCGGTCGATTTACGCTCCTACCCTCACCTATGGTCACGAGCTATGGGTCGTGACCGAAAGAACGAGATCCCGGATACAAGCGGCCGAAATGAGTTTTCTCCGCAGGATGTCCGGGCTCTCCCTTAGAGATAGGGTGAGAAGTTCGGTCATCCGGGAGAGACTCGGAGTAGAGTCGCTACTCCTCCACGTTGAGAGGAGCCAGATGAGGTGGCTCGGGCATCTCATCAGGATGCCTCCTGGACGCCTCCCTGGGGAGGTGTTCCGGGCATGTCCCACCGGTAGGAGACCCCGGGGACGACCCAGGACGCGCTGGAGAGACTATGTCTCTCGGCTGGCCTGGGAACGCCTTGGGATCCCCCGGGATGAGCTAGATGAAGTAGCTGGGGAGAGGGAAGTCTGGGAGTCCCTCCTGAAGCTGCTGCCCCCGCGACCCGACCCCGGATAAGCGGAAGAAGATGGATGGATGGATGGATGGATGGATGGATGGATGGATGGATGGATGGATGGATGGATGGATGGATGGATGGATGGATGGATGGATGGATGATCCAGTTGTTGCTTTTCAGAAAGTCTGCAGTGTTTAATCCGCGTGATGCATAGTCTGCTGGGTTCAATTTTCCAGGAATGTGTTTCCACTGTGATACATCAGACCTGCTTCTGATTGCATTTACGCGATTCGCAACGAACGTGTGAAATCGTCTATTGTCATTCTTTATGTATTTCAACACAGTCTGTCCAAAACACGGATGGTTCCAGGTCCATTTTTAATTCATCTACGAGCATCCGTTCTACACGAACTGCCAGCACTGCAGCAGTCAGCTCCAGACGTGGGATTGTCATAAATTTCAACGGTGCCGCTCTTGATTTCCCCATCACAAACTTCACATGTACCTGCTCCTTACTGCTGACCAACCTCAGATACGTCACCATGCCATATCCTACTTCACTTGCATCGCAAAAGTGGTGCAATTGTGCATGTTCAACTTTTCCGAAGTTCATGGGTTTAAAACTGCGGGTGATGTTGAAGGCTGTGAGAGTCCTAAGGCTATGCAGCCAACGTTTCCAGGATTGTGCATGAGTGTTCGGTATGTCTTCGTCCCAGGTAAGGTTCAGCCTGCAAAGTTCCTGCAGCAGATGTTTTGCTGGAAAAGTCACTGGGGCAAGAAATCCTAGCGGGTCATAGATTGAACTAACCGTGGACAGGATGCCTCGCCTGGTGCATGGTAGCTCTTTGAGAGCCACGTGGAATTTGAAGACATCATCTTCTGCACTCCAGTGCACACCAAGGGCCCTTTCTAGTGGCAGGTCGTCCAGGTCTAGGTCCAAGTCCTTCACTCCCTTAGCCATTTCGCATTCAGGAATGTGGACCAGGACGTTTCGGCTGTTACTGGACCACTTGGTGAGATTGAAACCTCCTGCTGCGCACAGAGCTTTCAACTCCTTGCACAGTTGAATGGCATCGGTCTCTGTATCCACGGACTTCAGCAAATCATCAACATAAAAGTTGAGGACTGTGTTCACTGCTTCAGCTGAAAAGCTGCCTTTGTTATCCTCAGCTGTCTTCTTTAAGGCATAACTGGCACAACAGGAAACGTGCAAGGAACATCTCTACAGACCCTTCTCACCCAGGTTGCAGTCTGTTTGAACTACTCCCCTCCGGACGGCGTTATAGAGCTCGGTACGCCAAAACCAGCAGACACAGAGACAGCTTCTTCCCCCAGGCTGTTGCTCTGATGAACTCACACCACTCTTAGAGTCTCAGAGCCATTACTGTGCAATAACATCCTGCTCTCCACACCTTTTTTGAATTTGTCTACACTGTTTGTACTTTGTGTCCTCTCTGCATCCATTGCAGCCTGGTCATCCTGGATAAGGGACCTTCCCATCTGTGGTCTCTTCTCAAGGTTTTGCAGTTCCCCTAGCTGGAGTTTTGAGTTCTTCCTTGCCCTCTTGGGAGTTTAAGATCAGGGGATGTCTGAGAATATTTGCCATTTTTCACATGTCCTGAGTGTTGTTAGTCACCTAAATGTTGAACAGAGGCTGTGATTTACCGAAGTCAAATTCCTTGTTTGGCACGCTCAAACATGGCGAATAAAAAACTCTTGAATCTTGAACTGGCTGATGATGTTGCTCCGAAGATATGCACTGTCATCCTGTATTCCATGAGAGGCTGAGACGTGTTGCCATCCTCCCACCACAAGAAGCGCAAAAAGTCAACATGCTCTGGTGGTATCTTTACCTGATAATACATCTTCTCTACATCTGCCAGTATGGCTACATTCCCCATGACAGAAACACAGCAGGACACCAATTAAGGAGTTTGTAAGATTTGGGCCCTTCAAGAGTTCATTGTTGAGAGATGTTCCTTGGTAAGATGCGGAGCAATCAAAAACCACTCGCAAGTTTCCTCTTTTGGGATGACGTTCCACGGTGGGGTATGTACCGGTCTTTGCCATTCTGTATTGACTCTTCCTGTTTGGGTAAGAGTTCAGCATGTCCACATTTCAACATGGTGTTCATGAACAATGCGTATTCTTCCCTAAAAATAGTGTTCCTTCCAAACTTGCGCTTCAAAGGCTCAGCCCGCTGCTCTGCCATCATACGGTTGTTGGGCATTCTGGGATGTCCTTTAAATGGCAGCGGCAATTGATAGTGTCCATCTTGTACTTTGACTGAGGTGTTCATTATGTTTAGAAATCTCAGATCCTCTTGAGACATTTCTTCCTTTTCCATATGCACTCTCCGGAAAGTCATGGTTGAGTTGCTGCACCAGAAGGTCACGTACAATTTCCACAGAAATCCGATTGGTGTAAACATATGGCTTGCCTTGCTTACTCAGACTTGTGTGCTCATCATGGAGGAGACCACTGACAACCCAGCCCAGCAGGGTTTTGGTTGCAAAGGGCCCATTGCCGTTGCTATTAATCACCCTCCATGACTCCATGAGTTTGGGCACATTTGTTCCAATCAAGAGATCGATGTCAGCATCAATGGTAGGCAGAAATACATCCTTCAACTGTGGCCATTTCTTCAAATCCTTCTGCTTTGGTATGTGGTCTTTGCTGACTGGAATTTCTTTCTGTGTGTAAACATCGGGCAATCCATAGAAAATTTCCCCTTCCAGACTGCTTACTTCTAAGCCACTGACGACGATGCTGTTGGTGGGTTTTTCTTGACCCATAGTTCGCAAAAGGATCCTGTGATTTATTCCTCTTGCATTGAGTCGTCGTCGGAGACTCTCAGTGCAAAATGTGGCGGAGCTGCCTGGATCAAGGAATGCATACGTCTGGACAACATGGTTGGAATTACTCAGCTTCACTTGAACGGGTACAATAGAGGCTTTGCAGTCACGTGGTTTTATCACGTGATTTTGTGTTATGCCGCCATCTTGGCGGTCAACCGGTCAGCTCGTTCCTACGTGTTCGTACAGATTCAGTTTGATTTCTGCGCTACATTTTCACCGATTTCATCCGAATTATGGCTGATTTGCTATCCAATGAAGTTGGGCATTTGGATGAAGAATCCAAGAAACGTTACAGAGAGAAGTTGAACCCTGTTGGCACAACGGATCCGTACCTTTTACCGAGAAGCATGCTAAAATCACCTGAGCATTTTGCAACAGCCGACCTGCCTGATCTCTCATATCCAGATATTTATAATTACCTCGTCGATTCACCATCTCCGTACACTGGAAAGGACCTTATGGCATACAAGAGTCTGGATGCCTACAAGTATTTTACAGCAGGTTTTGTGCATGATGGGCTGATATGGCAGATTCCAAACAGAATCGATTTCTTCTCATGACCAAGGTAAGGAAAATATCATATTGAAATCTGAGAAATTAATTCCTACAATAAAACATTACATAATTTCCAACTATTCAATATAGAGCTTATGCAACAATTTCTACAAAAATACTTTTTAGAATTCATGCTTGATAATTCCTTTTGGTCTCTTGCTCAAAATGAACCAGGTTTAAATTTTCAAGCCAATTTAATGAATGATTCATGAGAAAATTTACCAAATGCCAGGTAAAATATGCATAAATGGACAGTAAGAGGTCTAGCCTTGTATATTATATCCAAATTAGGGACTGATAATAATATAAGGTATGTCATATTATCTGTTTCAGGTAAAACACTCTCAACGGATGAATGATCCTCCCCTCAGACCTTGGGTAGCAATAGCGAAAGATGGTCAGATCCTGTGCTGCCACTGTACCTGCATGGCTGGATTGGGTGAAACATGTTCACATTCAGCAGCATCCCTGTTCGCCCTGGAGACATTAATACGTATGAAGACGGCCACTTCATGCACATCACTACCTTGTCAGTGGCTGAAACCATCAGCATCGCACATAGAATATGCTGAAGGATGCAATATCGATTTTGCCCGTCCAGCCCAGAAACGAAAGTCAGAAGTTTCAACTCCTGAGGAAAGTGCTGCGAGAAAACTGCTGAATGTTCCTCCACCAACTGAAGAGCAGAAAGCTGCCTTTTACAAGGCTTTGTCTGAATGCGGTGGAAGACCAGCAATTTTGAGCATTGTCCCTGACTATGCTGACAACTTTGTGCCAATGGCAGTGAAGCGAAAGCTTCCTGTACCTCTCTCACAGCTGTACGATTCTGGCAATATGAAACTCAGCCCAGATGAACTTGCACTAAAATGCCGGTCAGAGCTGGAAAAGTTACA